>NC_060120.1:901924911-902224911 GCF_021461395.2 Schistocerca americana | reverse complement strand
CGGAAGATCCGAGAGGATTATCAAACGGTTCAAACGTCTCTAAGCACTATGGGACTTCAAATCTGGGGTCATCAGTGCCCTAGACTTACAATTACTTACACCCAACCAACCTAAGGACATCACACACGTCCATCCCCGAGGCAGGATTCGAACCTGCGATCGTAGCAGCACCGCGGTTCAGGACTGAAGCGCCTAGAACCGCTCGGCCAAAACGGCTGGCGGAGGACTATCGATTGCACTGGACATTCAATACTGAACAAATCTAGCCCTCTGAGGATACTCTCAGACGACTAAATTCTGTCTATAGAGGAGGCAGCTCTAGAATCTTGTTACGCTTACGTACCATCAGTGTCTGATACAAATATTGACACCTCAGCCTACACTTACACAAATCGAAAAAGCTGATGAGGTCGTATTCACTCCGAGGACAGATTTGATGCTGATCTCCACGCCAGTCTATCCTGCTATCCTGTGCGAGATTTTTCCTCTCTGCATGACTACTGCAACGGCTACAGTGCAACCTAAATCCATTTGCACTTTCTATCTGTATTCAACCCTTTATCTTCCCCTTCAATTTTTTTTTTTTTTTTCCATCGGTCTACTGACTGGTTTGATGCGGCCCGCCACGAATTCCTTTCCTGTGCTAACCTCTTCATCTCAGAGTAGCACTTGCAACCTACGTCCTCAATTATTTGCTTGACGTATTCCAATCTCTGTCTTCCTCTACAGTTTTTGCCCTCTACAGCTCCCTCTAGTACCATGGAAGTCATTCCCTCATGTCTTAGCAGATGTCCTATCATCCTATCCCTTCTCCTTATCAGTGTTTTCCACATATTCAGTTCCTCTCCGATTCTGCGTAGAACCACCTCATTCCTTACCTTATCAGTCCACCTAATTTTCAACATTCGTCTATAGCACCACATCTCAAATGCTTCGATTCTCTTCTGTTCCGGTTTTCCCACAGTCCATGTTTCACTACCATACAATTCTGTACTCCAGACGTACATCCTCAGAAATTTCTTCCTCAAATTAAGGCCGGTATTTGATATTAGTAGACTTCTCTTGGCCAGAAATGCCTTTTTCGCCATAGCGAGTCTGCTTTTGATGTCCTCCTTGCTCCGTCCGTCATTGGTTATTTTACTGCCTAGGTAGCAGAATTCCTTAACTTCATTGACTTCGTGACCATCAATTCTGATGTTAAGTTTCTCGCTGTTCTCATTTCTACTACTTCTCATTACCTTCGTCTTTCTCCGATTTACTCTCAAACCATACTGTGTACTCATTAGACTGTTCATTCCGTTTAGCAGATCATTTAATTCTTCTTCACTTTCAGTCAGGATAGCAGTGTCATCAGCGAATCGCATCATTGATATCCTTTCACCTTGTATTTTAATTCCACTCCTGAACCTTTCTTTTATTTCCATCATTGCTTCCTCGATGCACAGATTGAAGAGTAGGGGTGAAAGGCTACAGCCTTGTCTTACACCCTTCTTAATACGAGCACTTCGTTCTTGATCGTCCACTCTTATTATTCCCTCTTGGTTGTTGTACATATTGTATATGACTCGTCTCTCCCTATAGCTTACCCCTACTTTTGTCAGAATCTCGAACAGCTTGCACCATTTTATATTGTCGAACGCTTTTTCCAGGTCGACAAATCCTATGAACGTGTCTTGATTTTTCTTTAGCCTTGCTTCCATTATTAGCCGTAACGTCAGAATTGCCTCTCTCGTCCCTTTACTTTTCCTAAAGCCAAACTGATCGTCACCTAGCGCATTCTCAATTTTCTTTTCCATTCTTCTGTATATTATTCTTGTAAGCAGCTTCGATGCATGAGCTGTTAAGCTGATTGTGCGATAATTCTCGCACTTGTCAGCTCTTGCCGTCTTCGGAATTGTGTGGATGATGCTTTTCCGAAAGTCAGATGGTATGTCGCCAGACTCATATATTCTACACACCAACGTGAATAGTCGTTTTGTTGCCACTTCCCCCAATGATTTTAGAAATTCTGATGGAATGTTATCTACCCCTTCTGCCATATTTGACCGTAAGTCCTCCAAAGCTCTTTTAAATTCCGATTCTAATAATGGATCTCCTATCTCTTCTAAATCGACTCCTGTTTCTTCTTCTATCACATCAGACAAATCTTCACCCTCATAGAGGCTTTCAATGTATTCTTTCCACCTATCTGCTCTCTCCTCTGCATTTAACAGTGGAATTCCCGTTGCACTCTTAATGTTACCACCGTTGCTTTTAATGTCACCAAAGGTTGTTTTGACTTTCCTGTATGCTGAGTCGGTCCTTCCGACAATCATATCTTTTTCGATGTCTTCACATTTTTCCTGCAGCCATTTCGTCTTAGCTTCCCTGCATTTCCTATTTATTTCATTCCTCAGCGACTTGTATTTCCGTATCCCTGATTTTCCCGGAACATGTTTGTACTTTCTTCTTTCATCAATCAACTGACGTATTTCTTCTGTTACCCATGGTTTCTTCGCAGCTACCTTCTTTGTACCTATGTTTTCCTTCCCAACTTCTGTGATGGCCCTTTTTAGAGATGTCCATTCCTCTTCAACTGTACTGCCTACTGCGCTATTCCTTATTGCTGTATCTATAGCGTTAGAGAACTTCAAACGTATCTCGTCATTCCTTAGTACTTCCGTATCCCACTTCTTTGCGTATTGATTCTTCCCGACTAATGTCTTGAACTTCAGCCTACTCATCATCACTACTATATTGTGATCTGAGTCTATATCTGCTCCTGGGTACGCCTTACAATCCAGTATCTGATTTCGGAATCTCTGTCTGACCATGATGTAATCTAATTGAAATCTTCCCGTATCTCCCGGCCTTTTCCAAGTATACCTCCTCCTCTTGTGATTCTTGAACAGGGTATTCGCTATTACTAGCTGAAACTTGTTGCAGAACTCAATTAGTCTTTCTCCTCTTTCATTCCTCGTCCCAAGCCCGTATTCTCCCGTAACCTTTTCTTCTACTCCTTCCCCTACAACTGCATTCCAGTCGCCCATGACTATTAGATTTTCGTCCCCCTTTACATACTGCATTACCCTTTCAATATCCTCATACACTTTCTCTATCTGTTCATCTTCAGCTTGCGACGTCGGCATGTATACCTGAACTATTGTTGCCGGTGTTGGTCTGCTGTCGATTCTGATTAGAACAACCCGGTCACTGAACTGTTCACAGTAACACACCCTCTGCCCTATTCATAACGAATCCTACACCTGTTATACCATTTTCTGCTGCTGTTGATATTACCCGATACTCATCTGACCAGAAATCCTTGTCTTCCTTCCACTTCACTTCACTGACCCCTACTATATCTAGATTGAGCCTTTGCATTTCCCTTTTCAGATTTTCTAGTTTCCCTACCACGTTCAAGCTTCTGACATTCCACGCCCCGACTCGTAGAACGTTACCCTTTCGTTGATTATTCAATCTTTTTCTCATGGTAACCTCCCCCTTGGCAGTCCCCTCCCGGAGATCCGAATGGGGGACTATTCCGGAATCTTTTGCCAATGGAGAGATCATCATGACACTTCTTCAATTACAGGCCACATGTCCTGTGGATACACGTTACGTGTCTTTAATGCAGTGGTTTCCATTGCCTTCTGCATCCTCATGTCGTTGATCATTGCTGATTCTTCCGCCTTTAGGGGTAATTTCCCACCCCTAGGAGAAGGGAGTGCCCTGAACCTCTATCCGCTCCTCCGCCCTCTTTGACAAGGCCGTTGGCAGAGTGAAGCTGGCTTCTTATGCCGGAAGTCTTCGGCCGCCAATGCTAATTATTTATCAAAATTTAGGCAGTGGCGGGGATCGAACCCGCGACTGAAGACGTTTTGATTATTAATCAAAGACGCTACCCCTAGACCACGGGTCTACAAAACTGACGACCTTGACGTCTCAGAATGTATCCTATCAACCGATCTCTTCCTTTAGTCAAATGGTACCGTAAGTTTCCTTCTCCCAATTCTACGCAGATCCTCCTCATTAGTTACCCATCTAATCGTCAGCCTTCATCTTGTAGCACCACATTTCAAACCCTTCTATTCTCTCCTTTTCTGAGCTAGCTGGTTATCGTCCATGTTTCATTTCCGTACAAGATTACGTTCTATACAAATATCTCCAGAAAAGAGTTCCCTAATACTTAAATTTATATTACATGTTAACAAATTCGTCTTTGTAAAAAAGCTTCCGGAATAGAAGTTCTATTGCTCAGGCCACATTTGATACACATCCCGATTACCAGTTTCAGTAATCTTATGTTGCCTCTTCAGATCATCAGAAAAGTGAATTACAAAGCATCTACGTCTGGCACATTGCCATCTGGCCACTGAAAACGTAGAGGCTTTATAATTCACGCATCTGATGATCTGAATTTGGTAACATAACTTTGCTAAAACTAATAATCAGGGTAGGTATCAACTGCGATACGGACAATGAAACTTTTATTTTGGACGCTTTTTTACTTGGATATAGAGGATGCTCTCCTTCTAACGACGTCAGGTAATTTCAAATCTATCTTCCTCAGAAATGCTTTTCCTGCTATTTCCAGTCTGCACTTGAAATCCCCTGTACTTCTGCCATCCTACGTTATTTTACTGCACACGTAGCAGAACTCATCGAGTACTTTCAGTTCTCAGTTCCTATTCTAATTCTGTAAGAGTTCTACTCAATTACCCTTGTTTTTCTTTCGTTGATATTCACCTTAAAATCTCTTTTCAAGCTATCCATTCTGTTCAATTGCTCCTCTAAGTCACATCGACAAAGCGCTAAGTTTTTATTTCTTCTCCCTGAAGTTTAACTACCTTTCCAAATTTCTTCATTGGTTTGCTTTAAGGCGTCCTCAATGTACAGATTGATTAACACTGGGACAGGCTACGATGCTTTTTGCCATTCTTCAACTTACCCTTTAAGATAAGTGGCGGGGTCAGCATTGCCGAGCGTGTTCCTGCGTATCTTGGGAACCCAACCTGATCTACCCTCAGGTCGGATTGTGTAAGGTTTTTCCGTTCTTCTGTAAACAATTCGAGCTAGTATTATCCAACCATGAGTAATTAAACTGATGGATCAGTAATACACACACACCTGTCTACGGAAAATAATTTTTTATATTTTTCTTGAAGTCACACGCTATTTTGCCTGGCGAAGGCATGTCTCAGTCTCAGATTTATTGGAAGAATACTAAGAAAGTATAATTCACAAGCGAAAGAAGTCGCTTACAGTACTGTTCCCCAGTGTGAGACTCTTAGCAAGATGTATTCAAGAGAGAGAGAGAGAGAGAGAGAGAGAGAGAGAGATTAATTAAGAGTTCGCCCCGGATTTGCTTATAGCCAGCTTGAGAGTCCCACAACAGAGACGCTCAATAAATTTCAGTGTGAGCGGCAAAAAGAAACGTGTACGGCATTAGTTCAAAATTCCCAGAGTCCATCTTCCAAGCCTGGTCACGGAAAACACTACTTCCTCCATCATATATGAAGAGGACCCTAAAATGAGAGAGTTTCGGACTAATACAAAAGAGTACTGAAGTCTTTGTTCCCGTATAATATAAATGAATGGTGCGAGGGGGGGAGGCAGGGGGGGGGGGCGAGATTGTGTATGATACTGGTACACTGAGTACACTTCGCTACATAGAATGGATGTAGACGTACTAGGAGAGTACACTCTAATATTTAAGGCAAAATTAAACCACGTGGCGTCATCCACTTTCATACACGCAAACGTTTGTGAAAACAGACAAAGCCAGCAAAAAATACGCGAATTAATCCCATACCGGAAGATGTACATAGCACCGCACCATAAAAAATAAGTAAATAAAAAATAAAATTGCAGAGATGGTGTACTCGTAGGTTCGAAGTTGTCAAATTAGGAAGAAGCAAGTGCTAATTTGCTTCATCGACAACACTGGGTGCAATATCGGAATCTTTGTTGGAAGGGAACAAAATGATCGGTCTCCAGGAAATTGTTTACCCCATCGTAACATTACGGTTAGCGTAGGACATGTTGCTACGATAGTGACAGAGGAGGACAGTGAACAGAGGAGGACTGAATTCAGCGACGAGTGGACACGATCACGCGATGTAACCACAGTACGGACGACCGCTATATAGTACGTGTGACTACAACGCACATTAGGCGCTTTGTCCACGCTGTTTGCTTGACCCTGACGTATTGAAAGAGCGTAGACCTGTACTCACTGACTGTTTGAAACCGTCTACTGTATGGCATACCGGAAGCTTCCATTATGTGAGAACCACAAACTTACGAGGCTGCCGCCTATGCGCCATGGATCTGCGCTCTCACCCCTCTTGTTCCTGTCGGTGTCAGCAGGTACCCAGAAACTTCATCCTTGGACTATGTCACTTGCTGACGATGTATTTCTCACCGACTGAACCCGCTTGAATGTCAAAAATGGGACACTGAGCTGGAAGAATCATTTAAGCAACAGCAACTCGAAGATCCGTATCAAGAAACATGAATATCTGTACAATTTTAAAATGTATGTGCTCTTATATTGCACAGCATGGCGGGACGTCCCCACTTGCTTCAGCATGAGATAATGATGGGTGACTGAATGGCGCCCAGTCCTCGAAAAACAAAATATCCAATCATTTAAGGAAACAGTTTACAAACATATCAACCGCCCGATACTTTCATACAACTCAGAATGCTAGGCAGTAGCAGATGAACACAAATATATGCTACACAGAATGGAAGTGGAAATGTTGCACTGGTCCATGTGTACCACTGTCTGGAGCTTAAGAAAAACGAGCATTTAAGGAAAGGGGCGCGAGTGATATCACTCATCAACAAATGAAGATAATCATGTCTTAGGTGGACACGTCGCCCGAAGCGTCGACATCTCCATGTCAAAAAGGGTCCTCCATTACGAACCACACGGAGTCAGACCGCGTGGCCGTCTTTTGAAGCGTTCGTTAAAGAACATCAAGGAGGGGACGCAAGTGACAGGCCTCAAACATACGGAATCACTCAACAGATAGTTGTGTCGGAAAGAAATCAAGCACGCACACCTTGCACCAACGCAGGACACTAGCTAGCTAGGGAATCCGAATAATATGTCAATGTTTCCTACAGTGATGCCTCAGTGAGAACGGTCCAGTCTACTAGAATGTTGAAGTAAACCGGACAAAAAGATAAATTTGCTTGTATCGGGTGCTATTTGATACAACATGTGCTTTCTGATCAGATGTATTGAGGACAATCTGCACAGCAGCCGCTAATCATCGATGTATTAGCGACCTACTTATTGCCCCTCTTTCAGGGAGCACCGCATGCCGTATCTCAACAGGACAATGCCAAGCCACAAGTGATGAGGGAAATGCGAGTGTTCTTTGAAGGACGACGAATATCCCTGGAAATATAAACATCAAAAACGCCTGCTGATCAGTAATTTGTTAGCCACACACCTTTTTGGACTCTGATCCAAACTACGTGCACGAAGACCCCCCAAGAGCACATGGAGGCCCTAATTTACATCACGTCACGACACGAAGCACACAATTCTCGAAGCCGGAATTTGAACAACATCTTTGGCACAAAGTTCATTTCAGTCATACGCTTCATTGGTGCTGTCGCAATTACACTGCAGCCCACAAAGCGCAAAACCGACTAGCTTCCTGACAATAGCAGCACCCTGCATGGCGACGTCGAGACGCCGTAAGTTATTGATGGGCCACGAGGCTGGCCCATTGGCGCGCGTTTGGATGACCCCTGGTGTCCTGGCGGGCCTCCAGAGAATATGAGACACGCCAAAATGTCGCGGCTTGCGAAAGGCCGGCAGCAGGCGAACAAAGCCACGGCGGGAAGAATGCCCGTCGTCCTTGGCCGGTGTGCGTCACAGCCGCAGTAGTAGAAAAGACAGACTGACGCGCGCTTATCGGAACAGTTATACCTGTGCTATTCACCAAGGGTTGAGGTTTATTTTACCGTGCATTAAAAATTGCTCTGTGCACCTTACAGTAATACAACAGCAGTGTGTACGTGCCAACACTGACATTTTCCCTTTTATGTCCGAAGTCACATCCGCTACAGGGGCTCTTGGTAGTAGACAGTGGTTTGAAATCAAAACGACGCCATACTTGAAGTGGAAATTCCAAGTACAACGGGAAAAAAATAAGGAGGAGGATGAGGATAAGAGAGGCGAGGGAGTGAGAGAGAGAGAAAGAGAGAGCTGCAGATAATATTCACCTCGTCTATACGAGATAATTTGATAATTTCGAACTATAAAGTCGAATTAACTGAGTGCCGAAAAACCTACTACAACGCGTGATTATCAAAATATTCATTCGTAGCCATCAGCCCCAAAAACAAAAATGCAAATGCTTAATGCTGCGGAAGTCTGGTGGAGGAAGATGCGACAAGTATAAAATGCCAGCAGAGACTCGTAGACTATCCAAGCGGACTTTTCGCACCTATTCCTATGGTCAGAACCCAACGAAGCTCCGTATCTGCTGACTAACGAGGCGTAACTCGCAATCTGTGACGCATTTCACTCAGCAAGAACAGTCTTCGCGGTACTCGTTGCTTCGTTCAAATTAGTATGTATGGAATGTCGCTTCGCTATGTGTTTCATAAGGACCTTCCCCATGTACATAGTGCCACAGAACACACGCTTCTATATTGTACAAAAGAGAATGAACTATTACACTCTGGGAGAGCAGCCTAACGCACATTCAACGGCAGTGCGTTGCCATGGGGAACCCACTCGACAATTTTCCACATACTTCCAAGTCAATGAAGGTGACAGGAAACTAGAAACTAACGTACGTACAGGTACTGTTATGTTCTTTACAATCCAACAGGGCTTTAACCCAACCCGAGCTCACAGTTTGTCGCTGTCGGTCGATGTTCGTGTTTGCTCACCCTAATCCCTTTCGAAGGAAACGTTGACTGTTTAACAAGTACGTTACGACTCGCTCATATGCTCTGTTTATAAGCCACACCGATACTGCTGTGCTGATATCTACATACAACGGATAAATTTTTCTGCGTAAATTTCATCAATATCATTTTCGAGAAACGTATACAAGATAATGCACTAAAACTATTGAGACCTAGCATGTAAGTCACTTTCAGAACCACTGGTCCGACGAGCATATTCAACTTATGTCATATTAAATGTCAGTGTTCCACATGCAACGCATCTCCACGCTTTCGATGACTGGTTACTATCATAAATAGCCTGTCAATTCAAAATGTCGCAAACGGGCTTTAACACTGGATCAAGACAAAACCAAAAACCACTTGAGTGCATCTGTCTAAAACTGTAGTACAATAAATAAAAGCACCGTTATAAAATAATTTTCATGCTGATCACACTTTATACACATAGGCAAATAGAGAAAAGTGCTTAAAAACGTTAGGTAAAGCACACTGTTTCCGTTTGCCACGCATTTACCGCCAAATCGATGGAGCAAGGTGGTATAGAGGTCAAGGCGCTGGTCTCATGTTCGGAATTTGCGGGGAACACAAAAGCCTGTTTGACCATCCTGATCCAGGTGTAAGCTGCTCGAAGTTTCCCTAAATCGAATACGAGGATTACGCTATCCTACCTCTTTTTCTAAAAGAAGTCGTCGTTTTTTATGTGCTCGTTGTTCATCACTAGGAAATGTTGGATGTAGGTGTTATTTTGATGGAAACTCTACTTAAAGAAGGAATATATTAGTTTTCACTGCGCACAGAGCACAAAGACTAAAAAACGTTAATGAAACAAACTATTGAGAAGCAAATCCATACACGGAAATAAAAACAAAAAGTACGATAGATCTGAGGAACAATACAGTAATTTAATACAGGTCAGTAAACAGAAGAATTCACTGACTGGAAAAAAAATCCCAACACCAAGAAGGATTTGTGCGAGATGAACTACAGTTGGTAGCCGTGTTTCTACATCTGAAAGATGCCGTCTACTCAAACACCAGTCGCACAACAATGTCGCTAATAGTGCCACTATTAGGATACAAATCAGGTTTGTTTCAAATACGCGCTCTAACGGTTGTGAGCGTTATTTAGCTTTCAACTGCACGTGATGAGTCAAGAATGCCTTTAAGGCGACAAAGACGTCATTATCGACACCTTGCTCAGTTTGATCGAAGTCATGTAATAGATTACGAGATGCTGGATGTTCCTTCCGCGATACTACAGACTTGGCAGGAAAATCGCCATTGTTCATGATTGCTAGTGGTGATCACAGGAAAGTACAGTCGCAAGAGAACCGGGCTCCGGACGGACACGTGGCAGTACCGAGAGGGAAGCGCTTCGTGTTCGACGTATGGCTATGGCGCATCCTACTGCGTCTGCAGCAACAATTCTAACATCAGTTGATACCAAAATGACACAATCAACTGTTACAAATCGGTTACTTCAAGGACAACTCTGAGCCAGACGCCCGGTAGCGTGCTTTGCCTTGGCACCAAACCACCGCCGTTTGCAACTTCAGAGATGTCAAGCGAGTTCGGTTGTGTTTTCTGATGGAAGCTAGTTCTGCCTCTGTGCCAGTGATGACCGTGTGTTGGTTAGAAGGACGCCAGTTGAGCCTGTAATCAATCTGTCTGCGTGCTACACACACTGAGCTACACCTGCAGTTATGGTCAGGGGTGCGATTTCGCATGAGAGACGCAGTCTAGTGATTATCCTATGCACCTTGACTGCAAATTTGTACGTCAGTCTGGTGATTCGACCTGTTGTGCTGCCATTCGAGAACAGCATTCCCGGGGGTGTTTTCCAACAGGATAACTCTCGTCCGCATACTGATGTTGTAACCCAACATGCTCTACAGAGTGTCGACATGTTGCCTCGGCCTTCTCGATCATCGAATCTGTTCCCAATCGAGCACGTATGGGGCATCATCGGGCAACTCCAAGTGACGATATCCATCAACGTTTTTCTTTCATTCTTGCGAGTTGCTATTCCACTGAGTAAACAGATGAAAGAGCGAAAGAGCACTATTGCCTTAAGAACGAATTATTTTGCTTTCAGAAAAATCGACTACATCGAAATATAGGAAACGTTTAAAACTGTCGGTTAGCACAGATACACGGAAGGAAGCCTAGATCGGTGGGATGATCAGGAGTATCCGTCTGTTGGAAAAAAAAGGAAGAACTGCTTTACTGGAGCACGCCTTATAACCTTTTGGAGAGAATCCGCAGAAAACCTGAATCTACCATCCACAAAAGGGTTGGAGTTTCGTTCTCCCGTATGCGAATCCAGTGGCTAAATCATCGAACACCTCACTTGGTACTTAGTCACTTACTTACTGATTTTAACATAAGAAAGGGAAAAGTTACTATTTAATAATCCTTCGACGACGCTGCCGCTAGAGAAAGAAGAAGGACGAATCAGGGGAAGGTCAGGGAGGGAAATACGACGTGTTCTTCCCAAAGGAATCATTCCGAAATTTGTCTTAATCAGTTTAGAGTGGCCACGGAAGACCTAAATCTGGATGGAATGTCGGGGATTCGAATCGTCGTCCTCCCGAAGGCGAGTCCAGTTATTTGACCACTGCACCATCTCGTTCTGTGTAAGATTAACAGAAATTTACCTCATAATGTGTAAATCACACTACACTGACAATGGCCTTTGTTAACTATAAGCAGAGGGCGCTGCGAACAAATTTAGAATTTCTACTGATGGCACAAAAGCGAACAACCGAAAAACTATCACAAAAGCGAACAACCGAAGGATTATCATTTTCTTTTGTCTAACAATATATGTCGCATGTATGATGCAGTTTTCATCGCACTTTTTCTGTTTACTAAGGTGATCATCCACAAAAGAACAAAGCACAATTCGCGCTGAGCGGCAAAACGTAACGACCGTGATATCTTGTACGCGCGAGAGGTGAAGGTAAAACCAATGCTAGTTAATGTGGCACACAACAACGACTCAATGGCGAAAAGTCGGTCTCGAAACGCACACTGGTCCGAAATTAATGACTCGGAATTACAGAAATAACACTACGCGATTACCAAAACGCTTTTGCTGTAAAAACACAAGTCACTAAAACTAACGCCATCATAAAAACGAATCACTACAACTATAGCTTGCCATTAAGCTGCTATCGAATACTATTATCTACACACACTAGTTGGGAGCTCACCCGCTGTAACTGTTAATGGATATTACGAATCTGCAACAGGTTCACAACAACATCCCCGAAGCGCGCGGCGAATGAGAAGGTCGAGGCTGCGATCAGAACTGCCAATGAATTAAAAAATGCAGGCCACAAACCGTAATATGCAGTCGCCGATCGCTCATGACAGCAAACAACAAACACCAACTATACGCACATCGTCACATTAAATGTTGACGGATCACATAACTACAGACAAAATTTAATGGATACTTGCTGGAAACCCACAGCCAGAGAAAAGTAGAACAGACTGTGCAGAAATACGGCAAGCTTTCGAGTCTCTTCACGTATTCAGAGCTCTCCGTCCTACACGAAACTCATAGGACATCCACATAATCTTTTACTCCTTTTCTGTCCTGCTAGATGTGCGGTGTAGCCGCGCGGTCTGCGCCTTGCCACGGTTCGCGCGGCTCCCGTCATCGGTGGTTCGAGTCCTCCCTCGGGCATGGTTGTGTGTGTGTGTGTGTGTGTGTGTGTGTGTGTGTGTGTGTGTGTTGTCCTTAGCGTAAGTAAGTTTAAGTTAGATTAAGCCGTGTGTAAGCCCAGGGACTGATGACCTCAGCTGTTTGGCCCCATACGAACTTACCACAAATTTCCAAATTTCTGTCCTGCGAGTCCGTTATGGCTGACGTAGTGCCACTTCAGCTGATACAATAAGGATATTATAGCTGTTTACGCACCATTCCCTATCCAAATGTTCCTTGGTCTCCTCCACAGTTTTATCAAGGTACATACTGTATAGCGCTTTGTATAGATTACAGCCCTGTCTCACTGCCTTCTCAACTATTACTTCCCTTTAAAGCCCTTGGACTCATTGTAATTGAACTCTGGTTTCTGTATAAGTTTTAAGTAACTTTTCGTTCCCAATATTTTACTTCTACTGCCTTCAAAATTTCAAAGAGTGGATTCCAGTCAACACTGTCAAAAGTTTTCTCCAAATCTACAAATGCAATAAATGTAAGTTTGCTTTTCTTCGACCACTTTCAAGATGAGTTCTAGGGTCTGTATTGCCTCGCGTGTTACAATACTTCTCCGGAACAGAAACTGATCTTCTCCAAGGAGAGCTTCTATCAGTTGTTCCACTCTTCTGTAAATAATTCGTGCCAGTATCTTACGACTTCGTTGAACATATCTGTAGTGACATGCAGGTCCTAAAATGTGGTGGGTCGACTGTCTTGCGTCTGTTACAATAGTTATGTAGATAGCAATTTCACAATATTACACTGACGTAGTTAAACTGGAGAACTGGCATAAATAAAGGCCTAACATATGTGGTGCTATCAGAAAAAGTGATAAAATGCGTTCTTCAGCGATTTTAAAACAATGATTTGGGGGGAAACAAACGAGGAAAATTATACTTGTGCATGACTTCGACTTGGTTTTCACTGGTTTGCGGACAATACATAGCCTGTAGTTTGCTAAAGGAAACAAACAGAAACGAGCTGTGGATTGAGGCAGAGGTGGCCAGTGAAGTGCTCGCATGTGTGATCCAGAGCGCGACCTATGGAGTGGGCGTGGCCGAAGTGGCAGGCCGTATCGGTCAATAAGAAACTTTCCCTCACGAACCAAATGTGTACAATTCACTGTTCGCCTACACCCGGACGTCACGATACAAGACTAACGTGCACGGTTTCTAATATGAAGTTAGCAAAGAGCATGACGCAATCAGTTTCATATTTCAGAAAGACTGTGGTTCGTCAACTAAATGAAGTCATGTTGGCGAAGAGATGTCAATACTTACAAATGACCATACAGAAGTGTCCTTAACATAAGCATAAAGTGAGATCATTGTGGTGAGGAAATGTTGTAGAAGAAACAGAAATATAAGATCTAAAACGTTTAGGTTTCACTAGATATCTGTACTGTTAAAATTTTGTAACAAAACCCGAATGTATTTTATTTAATAAGCTGTATTGACGGCAATAAACTAGTTGATCAGATAATTTTGCTGCAACAAGAGGCACTGGAGATGTGAAAAGACGCAACAAATCAAGTGAATTTAGCAATATCAAGTTAAATCCAGAGCTGTAAATCTCTCCCAGTATAAATGGTAGCAGAGTAGAATAATAGTTACAGTCCTCGGTGATCAAATTTATAACTGCATTTTATGTAGGAAAACAGAGGAAAGTGCGACAGAGCTGACATTTCAAATCGATAGCAAAGGGTACTGTTGAACAGAAGAATTCAATACTTGTGGCAATACATTATGTCAAATATCGACAAAGTACTTCGGAAACACTTTTATGTCTCCTCTCCTCACATTTTCAATATTCAGCTATAGCATGAAAATTCAGAAGTTTCGATCTTCATCTTCTCGTAACGATTTATGCTCACTTTATAGGTTTATAAACCTGCAAATTGGTCTATAGCGTTAATAAGCGAACAAGTCAAATGGCCTGCCTTCCTACATCCTTCTGAAACTGAGCAACTGATTCGTCTCTATTGATCCATTTCACACTTCCTTCTCCCACTCGCTCTCCCTCCCTCCAACACACTTTCTCCACACAATGACTTCTCCGAGCGATGCACCACAATGGTAAGATACTGCACTCGCATTCGGAAGCGTGCCGGTTGAAATCCCCGTCCGGAGAACCTGACTTAGGATTTCCGAAGTTCCGCTAAATCACTCCAGCAAATGCGTGGACGTTGTTCTGAAAAAGACACAGCCGATGCAGCCAGGACGGTTGCTTTGAAAAAGGCACAGCCGATACAGTGGTCCGTACTTCAGAAGTATCTAATAACCTCTCATCGCCGACGCGACAGCGCGTTAAACCCTAACTTGCCTTCCTTCTCACTGTCTTCAAATTGTACAGTGCAGTGTAATCCACACGAAAGCGACCGCCTTGTTGCTGAATAACGCAAGATTCTTTCGTAAGATCCATCAGTATCTAAAGAGACCCCATACGAAACACCTTCTCTCGAGTCGTGACGCACGCCTCGTCCCTAAACATCTTGCACACTGTTTATTCGTTGCGGTACGGCACCAATGTTAATCAAGAACTTATTAATTAACTAATTAGGTCAAACAATTAAGTGGCATAATGAAGCAGTTAACGATCAGCAAAGCGACCGTGACATTAAAGGGCCGGTCGTTAATGTCGTTTACGCTGAGTTACTGTGGAAGTTTAGCAGCTTTGGCGGAGGAACGTCGCACAGCTTCTGGGAAATATTCATTTACGCTACGCTATTTATCTTGCTGGTCCCTCAGAATCTGCATAAACCCGTGGCTCTGAAGTTTACTATTCCATCGCCTGCAACGCCGTTGAGTGTTTCGTCCCAGAGAATAATTACAGATAAAATATATAACTACCTTGGGTACTATATCGGCTAATTTAAGGACGGCTTGTTACTGAATGTTATTACTGTAAAACAGTATCGAAATAGTACTAGTGATGAGCGAATGGTGGCAAGGGCAGAACATATTTGTAAGACAAGAGATCACTTGCTCTTCAAAATCAGAAAGTACTAACACTACGGAAACAATATCTGCGGACAAAATCGTCCACTGTCCTAGCGTCTTCGCAAAGCTATCAACAGTGTAAACGCCTACGTTTTGCAAACGTATTATAAGTAATATGGTGACGTAATGGTAGCCAGAAGTACACTCCACAAGTTCTTTTTCAAATTCCTGAAATCTGCCTGTGTGAAAGAGAAATGTAACCACATAGGTTAGAAAAGATACTTTATTCTTTAGTTTTTTATTACCGGAACCCATCCTGTTCATGTTAAAGTTACTGAACAGAAACTGCATGAATTGCACTATCCAGAAAGAATGATCTTGCCAGGGTAAAGAAAAATTTTCAATAGGGACGACAGATATCACTTTACCTCATTTTTACTAACATCTCGAACTTCCAGTATCCCTATTTTCATCTACAATTTCTGAATACAAGTGATCTCCCGCGTAGTACATGGGAACAGCATCACTGGGGGGAACGGGGTCGATGTTCCGAAACCGAAGCCGGAACATCAGTGACACACGCCGAAGTGGCCGTGCGGTTCTAGGCGCTGCAGTCTGGAACCGCGAGACCGCTACGGTCGCAGGTTCGAATCCTGCCTCGGGCATGGATGTGTGTGATGTCCTTAGGTTAGTTAGGTTTAACTAGTTCTAAGTTCTAGGGGACTAATGACCTGAGAAGTTGAGTCCCATAGTGCTCAGAGCCATTTTTAGCCATCAGTGACACACAAAGTTTGATTCACGCCTGGAGGCTGGTCTCGATGACAAGGAAATCCGGTTCTAGTCTCGGTATGGCACAATTTTTCAGTTGCCATTATATAGGATGTCCCAGAAAGAATGGTCAATATTCAGGAATATAACAAGAACGAGCATCAGAAGCAAAAAAGACAAGTAAACGTGGGCTCTAAATTGCATACCTTAAGAGCTATGAGATCTTGTTCATCAGAAAAGATGTGGATCACAGTAGCGAAGATGAACAAGTTTTCATACCTTAGTATGCTCGTTAAAGCAAATGTTTACTGGCCTTTTTTCTTCTTTTGTTCCATATTACCAAATCTCAAAATATTGAAAACAGAGGCCTTGCAGTAGAAGCGATTTATTTACAGTATCGAAGAGGAAGAAGTGTTCACAGCTGTTAACACTGCATTTTAGAGCCCACGTTTACTAAACTTTTTTGCTTCGAATGATGGTCCTTTTTATATCCCTAAATATTTACTACTACTCCTACAACACCAAGTATATTAATTATCTGAACGGTTTGCACTGATACCATTACATGTCATAACATCTTCACTGATTTCATTGCATCGATCCATTCATTTCTTTTTAGACAACTTAATTAATTCCTAGTTTCCTGAAGAGGTTTTACACTTGAAGTTACAGTCCCCGGTGAAAGTTTTGTCGATAAAATGGAGAGAATGAAAAGGAAGGTAACGCCGACAAAAAGGACTACCCAAGGCATTTCCAATCTCCGAATAGCAAGCACAGTGCATTTTGGATCAACGCACTGTACATAAGCAAAGCCAGTCGCCCCGCCCTCATTAACGAACAGACATACGATTACAGCCAGAGTATCTCAATTTTGCAAAGTCATATGGCATACGAAGCATCGTGTATCGAACATACATGATTTTCAAATATCACTGCAAAGTAAAGAGGCAAGAGACAAGAAACTTGCTAGTCCAGCGAATTTGTCCACGTCCAAAAACTAAATTTGGCTGTAAGTTAGTCGACTGAAAGGTTTCAGTGATAATTTCAGTTTGTCGACAAGACAGAAATTTTTCAAACCGTAGACTTTTTTAACTTCTTATAGTTCTGTCAAAATTTATACGACGTGTTCAATGAATATGGATGTTATCGACGTTTTTGTCGTCGATAAAACGTAAAGCAGTTTTTTAAACATTTTGGTGTTTTTTTAATGTCGTATACGTTTCATTTTCAAAAATAAATTAAAATCCAAAGCTTTCGCGCGAGACCAAATTTATCAATGGTGAGGACATCACTACCTTCATTAACTTCGACAGAAAACTATTTGATAAGTAACAGTAATGAATACGCTTTCCTCGGTACGCCTCAATCTACGCAACACTGTTATCATCCTATGGAAGGACTACAGAAATAGGTAGAAGACAGTTACATCGTTCTCAGTATGCACTGTGGAAATGTTCACGCTTCCTTTTTCGGACAGTAGTGCCACACGTTAATGGATTTGATTGGGATTAAAACGATGGAGGCACTCGTCATGGACGGACGCCTTATTACACTCAGGCCTACATTGCGGAGCCCCGGCGCGAAAAGATCGCGCAGTTTATAGTACCGGCTGCTTGGTCGATAACAGTTGTCCCGACCTCCGACGTTGACGGCGGAATCCTTGAACTTGAGGGCGGTTCGATCGAAGCAGCACTTACTTTGCGTTTCATTGTGTATCACCGAGACTTCACCATCGTAAGAAAGATCCACACGCCACCTAGTAGACGATTGAAGGGGGATATCGACAAGTTTTGAATAATATGTTGCAACAAAATGCAGTCAGCTGAATAGGTTACTGAAACAAGATAACCCTGCAAAATGAATGGCCGGCCGTGTATGATGGACACCATGGCGAACTGTGAGAAACTGTTACAGATATACAACGAACGTTGATAAAAAAATAGAGATTAAAATTAGAAATAAGGTCAATTCGCGACACGTTATTGCTTAGTTTGCCGAAAGCGAAGAAACAAACCGGGGTTTCTAATAGATTCCTGGATGCGAGACAATGTTAGACTTCAGCGCAGCTCAATTTCTTATGTAACAGATTCCGTCTCTTTCAGAACGAGACGAGCCGTATATTTCAACTATGACCAGCGAGCTTAAGTCATTATTACGGATTAAACAAAATAAAAGTCGCGGCTGTTTTCAAACACCGTATTCGTGACAACGACTTGTAAAAGCATATTCACAGATAACGCTAACAAAAAATATGGGAGTTAACCATAATTATATTTAGACAGTTCTGAACTGAGTAATATCTGAGAGATGTGATATGACAACTTTTGATCGAAGAGATTTTCGTTGGGCAGCACGAAGAGGATGAGTCACGCGAAACGAAATACCCGCAATGTTGCAGTTGGCTGCATTCTCAATTTCTGGTCAAACAATTACACTGGAATCGACTCAGCAATCAGTGAATCACAAATCATTTTCTGAATTGAAGCAGTATCAATCCCAGATTTATTGGAAGAATACTAAGAAAATATAATTCACAAGCGAAAGAAGTCGCTTACAAAGCCTTATTCGATCAACTTTTCAGTACTGTTCTCCAGTGTGAGACTCCTAGCAAGATGTATTCACGAGAGAGAGCGATATTAATGAAGACTTGCACGATACGCCCCGGATTTGCTTATAGCCAGCTTGAGAGTGCCACGGCAGAGACGTTCAAAAAATTTCAGTGTGAGAGACAAAAAGAAACGTGTACAGCATTAGTTCAAAATTCCCGGAGTCCATCTTCCAAGCCTGGTCCCGGAAAACACTACTTCCTCCATCATATATGAACGCGACCCTAATTTGAGAGAGTTTCGGAATAATACAAAAGAGTACTGAAGTACTGGTACACTGAGTACACTTCGCTACACAGAATTGATGTAGACGTAGTAGGAGACTACACTCTAATATTTAAAGCGAAATTAAACCATATGGCGTCATACACGCAAACGTTTGTAAAACAGACAAACCCAGCCAAAAAATATGCGAATTAATCCGATATCGGAAGATGTACATAGCACCACATCATAAAAAAATAAGTAAATAAATAATAAAATTGCAGAGATGGTGTACTCGTAAGGTCGAAGTTGTCAAATTGGGTAGAAACGAAGAAGCAGGTGCTAGTTTGCTTCATCGACGACACTGGGTGAAATATCGGAGAGGATGAGTCACGAGAATCGAAATACCCGCCACGTTGCAGTTGGCTGCATTCTCATTTTCTGGTCAAACAATGACACTGGAATCGACTCAGCAGATGACATTTAAATTACGCCAAGATTCGCATCGCAGTCGAGTGTTATCAAACACCAACTGAACCATCGCGTTTAACATATGGAAAATCTGAAGCGACCCCATCCTCTCGCAGTAAAGCAACGGAATAAACGACGCTGCTGCTCTCGTCAGATGGGGAAAAACAGCGATATACGATCGAGAGAAGCGAATGGCGAGCAGAGCGACCAGCAGAGAGCCTGCTTATTGACGAGGAAAGTAAAAGGGCGCTGGTCGCGCCGCCAGCCAAAGGGGGTGGCGCCGATCTATTCTGGCGAAGGTCAGCAGAAGCGCATGCGAGTGTCATCAGGAGGCGAGGCGAGAAGTGAGCGAGGCTAGGCGGCGGTACCTGGGCCCGCTGGCAGCGCGGCGGACCTGCCCCAAGAGGCGCTCTGTTGGCGGACACGTGCCCGTGCGGCTCTCGCGACCGCCCGCGCTACTTGCCGGCTCTGTCGCTGGCGGACGTCGACTAGGCGCGCCCCCGACCGGCTAGCAACAAGCGAGACGACGGAGCGGCGCGGCGGACGCCTCTCGCGCCCCCGTATTGATTGGGGTGGCGGGCGCCGGCGCCGGCGCCTGCGCGCTGGACCAGCACGTGGCAGACACGTCCTCCCCCGACACGCCCACGACCCTGAAAACTGGACGCCGGCGCCGCCGTGATGCTGGCTGGACGCGACGGCGCCGCGCCGCTCGCCCTTACGCAAACACCCACCCACACGTACACACACACGCGCACAATGCCGACGGAGGTCAATGCCTCGCCCCTCGGGCGACGGCCGCTGTCTGTCGCGAAAGATGAACACAAAGCCTCTATTAATAAGACACTAAAAAAAAAAAATATATGCGAGCTCTCCATCCATACTTCGCAAGTCACTGAAGAGTGCGTGGCAGAGGATACATCGTGCTAATATTAGCGACTCCCTGTCCTATTCCACGCCCGTATTAAGTGAGAGAGAATGACTATCGATACGCCTCTGTAGTTGCCTCAGTGTGTCTGATTTCATTATCACGAACACTATGCGAGAAATTCGAACACGGCAGCATAGCAGTCGCACAGCCTTTGTTCGAAACTGTTGAATGGTGCGTGGCGGTGGGTACCCTGTACCACTACTATTCCATTTCCTTTCCTGTCCCACTTGCAAATAGAAGGAGGGAAAAAAGCGCTATCTATAGAGCTCCGTATGAGCCCTAATTTTTCCTATCTTAGCTTCGTCATCCCTACGCGAAATCTACTTTGGCGGCAGTAGGATCGTTCAACTTCAAATGCAAGTTCTCTAAATTTTCTCAATAGCGTTCCTCGAAAAGAATGTCGCCTTTTCCTCCAAGGACTCCCATTCGAGTTCCCGAACGATCCCTGTAACTCTTGCGTGTTGTTCGAACCTACCAGTAGCCCCTTCCGAGCTGCTTCGATGTATTCCTTCAACCCGACCTGGTGCACATCGGAAACATTCGAACGGTGCTTAACAACGGGTCCCACTAGCGTCCTACATGCTGTTTCCTTTACAGTTCAACGACATTTTTCTAAAATTTTCCCCATAAACCGAAGTCGACCATTGGCCTTCCCTGCCATAATCCTCACACGCTCGTTCCATTTCACATATCTTTCCAGCGTTATGCCCAAACACTGATATACGTGACAGTACATTTATAGACGTGACAGTGTCAAGCACGATACTACCAATGCTCTGTCCGAACATAACGAGTCTGTTTGTCCCACTCATCCGCGTTAACTTACATTTTTCTACAATTAGAGCCAACTACCTTTCATAATAACAACTAAAAATTTTCTCTAGTCATCCCCTATCAACGTAGAGCCAAGCATGTTCAACATCTTCCCACGCACCACAGCATCAGCAGCAAATAACCGCACATTGCGACTCACCCTCTCCGCCAGATCGTTTATGTATGTAGAAAATAATAGCGGCCTATCACACCCCCCTGGGGCACTCCTGACGATACCCTCGTCTCTAATGAATACTCGCCGTCGAGGATAACATACTGGGTTCAATAAC
This sequence comes from Schistocerca americana, assembly GCF_021461395.2. NCBI lineage: Eukaryota > Metazoa > Arthropoda > Insecta > Orthoptera > Acrididae > Schistocerca > Schistocerca americana. Next base: position 902,203,259 of record NC_060120.1, on the reverse strand, counting down.
TTAAGAAGTCTTCGAGCCACTCACATATCTGTGAACCTATTCCGTGTGCTCGTACCTACGTGACAGTCCGTAGTGACGTACCGTGTCAAATTCATTTCGGAAATCTAAAAATATGGGGTCTGCCTGTTGCCTTTCATCCATAGTGGGAAAAGGGCAAGCTGAGTTTCACACGAACGATGCTTTCTAAAACCGTGCGGATTTGTAGACATAAGCTTTTTGGTATGTAGGAAATTTATTATAGTCGAACTGGGAATATGTTCTAGAGTTTTGCAGCAAGCTGTTGCTAAGTATCTTGGCCTGTAAAGGTTTGTACAATGAAGCTCTCAGGACTCACTGCCCTTCCCTTGTTTCCACTCAAAGGATAATACAGAAAACAAGGTATTTGACACTTAAAATCATCTTCATTTAAAAAACATGCAAGATGTACAACGTATTTGCTTATCCGGAGCTTCCCAGGCAGAGACATATGCCCTCTGACTGCGGTACCTTGGAACTGTCTGCCCTGAAAAAAGGACAGATAGGCGCACACAGATACATTTGGAAATTTCCAAACAGGTGGAAGATTGTACTGAAGACATTGACTCACACAACTGCAAAGCCTGCGCTTGAAGTCACTACAACTGGTAAAAGTGAATGAAAGAACTCATCTGTCTTCCTGAAAAAGGTGTTCTCTAAATTTACCCAACATCATTTCACGAGAACTACGTCGTCACTTTTCCAGGGATCTCCATTCAAGTTCCTCCAGAATTTTTATTGCCTTTCGTATGGGCTACACCACCCTGTTACAATACTAACAGCGCGTCTTCGAATATGTTCCATTTCTTTTGTCGCATCTACTTAACAACGACTCCAAGCTCTGGAACTGTGCTTTAGAATTGGTCACAATAAAGTCTTTCGTGCGATTTCTATTGCAGATGACCCATACAGTATTTCCCCAGAACCATACCAACAAATCTAAGCCGTGCATTAGCCATCCCTAATACTGATTTTACGCGAACCTTTCACAATATATCGCTTCTTAGTAACATTCCTATGGTATATACTTTAACTTACATCCTGTGACGTGTCCCACATGTTCATGACATGTCCCTTAAGTTCACCACTAATACTACAATCAGATACTATCAGTACTTTTATCATTTAAAGTTTCCATTCATTATACAAAAAGTACACATTTGACACATCCATCAGCATTTCTTTATGATGCGATATGATAAAAATCCTGCGAGCGTTCGCTCACGTTATATAGAGGTTCAAGTTATATTCAGAGTAGCCACAAAGAGTTCTTCAGACCACAGCTGCACGAGCCGCTGTTGCCTAACTACATCCGATGGCTGCTCTGTGTCTGGCCATTACTTTAATCTTCAATGGGTGTGTCAGGGATATTAAGCTATTTGTGATGTATGCCTTCCATCACAAAACATTGGGAGGGAGACTTCAGCATGTTGCAGAGTGGTTGAGTAATCCATTATTATTATTATTATTATTATTAACTGATCACGTAACCATAGTAATCTTCTTAAATGTTTTATCCTGCAATTCGATACGGATTTTATCAGCAGATATAGTGTGTTGTTTTTTTCTGTGTTCAGTGCCATTTCTATAACATTCCTTAGGCAAGTGCTTATTGTGATCGTTTGTTGTTCAAATGGTTCAAATGGCTCTGAGCACTATGGGACTCAACTGCTGAGGTCATTAGTCCCCTAGAACTTAGAACTAGTTAAACCTAACTAACCTAAGGACATCACAAACATCCATGCCCGAGGCAGGATTCGAACCTGCGACCGTAGCGGTCTTGCGGTTCCAGACTGCAGCGCCTTTAACCGCACGGCCACTTCGGCGTTTGTTGTTCCCGTTTGGTTTTATGTCCTGTTGTTTCAATCGATTTCACCCCGCATCCGATTCTGTTAATTCTTCCGCCCCCCCCCCCACCACCACCACCACCACCACCACCACCACCACCACCACAATCTCCTCATCTACCACAATAATTCAGGGTGAAGAGATTTAGCTGCAGATAGTAATTACGCCCCGATCAGTGAAGTAAAGATTTACTACGAGCACCTCAACAACTTCCTACACTCCTACACCAGTCAAATTGTTTAGGGTCGCTAGCTCCGTTCTCATCAGCGAGACAAGATTAGTTTCCCAAAAGTACTGCATCAACGACTTATGTCCTGTGCTCGCTGTACCCAGATAAACTAAAATATCCGAACTCTAAGGCAGATATCATTCACTGAGATCACTCTCCTCACGGATTCAAAACTACTTCCTTGCAATATTTCTGTAGTCTCAGAATGGAAAAGTCTCGGCATAATAGTTCAGGGACTCACAAAAAAAGTAAAACTATTTACTGAATGTAGGTTGGTTTGAAAGAAAAAATACAGTGCATCGTCCTATTCAAAGTGGTTCGCCTTTCCTTTCCTTCAGCAAAAAGGACTTACACAACTTTTTGAAGGGGACCTACAGTTTAACTTGGCATTCAAATCAGAACAGAAAGACAAAATCAAACATTTCAATTTCCATGGCGATAATATAATTTATTTCCACTTTATCAAACCTGGTCAGATACATTACGTCGGCCAAATCTCTATTAGCCATGTCATCTAACTGGTGGCTGACGGCGAAGAGTTAATCCCAGTATTAGCTGTATCGCAAGACTAGCTAGCGCCATCACAACTGCGACAACAGTTATCATTATACAAGGCTGCACCAAAAAGGCATTTACACATAGATTAAAATTCAGCCTTCAGTTATCTTTTTCAGCAGTCTGACGCTGCTTCACACCCCAAAAGTAAAACTGCCTGTCCCTACGGAGCTCTGCTTTCATCTTCGCAAAATAAAAACTGTCGGAAGCTATCAACCTTATGAAACGCCATAGCTTGGTTTCTACATTACAGGAGCGTCCAAGAAGACCCATCAATTTTGGGAGTCCAAATAACATATTAAGAACTTCATGTGATCACATAATAATTGGCCTTTACGTCAGTAGTAGCCATTCTCATTGGCCCTACCAGTCTTTCATCACAATAGGTCACATTTCGGCCAACTTTTGCCATAACAGACCACACTTCGGCCAACTTGTGTCAAAAATACATATACTTGTGGTTTGTTTAAGGATACGAGGATAAAAACATGAAAATGTTGCTCATGTGACAATGTTTCAGGTGGTACTGTTACAAATAAACATTACAATTAATGCTAAGCTTTATCAGGACTATAGTTCAATAGATAAGCAACATAACACACAAATCGATTCCCTGGTTTAAGACACTGTTGCCCGGGGCCGACAAAATCCAAAAAGGGCGGTTTCCGACGTAATGAACATGGAACACGTAATCACACAATTCAGTTAGAATACAAACTCAAACTGGTTCGTCATGCCGAAAGTAACGTGCTCCAACAGCAATGAAGTTGCGAAGTTTTGTTCGTAATTTTGAAGAGAAGTTCTTCAGCACTGACGGGGAAATATTATTTTGTAAACTACGTGAAGTGAAAGTTAGTACAGAAAAGCGCTTTAATGTGTAACAACGGTGTAACACCACCAACATAGTAGTTGTGTGAAAAGAAGTGCTGAAAATGACAGCAGAGAAACGGTGTTAATTGAGCAGTCAGGTCCATCTTCAATAGTGCATTCATTCTTCATAGGCGTGTATAGATGATAGTGTCTTGCAACATCCAATTGGAGAGCTGAAGAATCCATGCTGCAGACAGTTCTTTGAGAAGTATACAGCACATCTAGTTTCAGATGAATCTACACTGAGAAAGAACTATTTAGCACCGTGGTACGAGGAGGAGCTTAACAAAATACGAATTATATATATTTGATACTGCGTCAGTTGGGGGGTGGGGGAATCTGAAAGTTGAAGAATCATGTTAGATAAGATAGATAGTATTTCTTTTTATTACTATGACAGGTTTCGACATTCTGGTGTCAGACGGTTGGTGTATGCTGGGACATCAGCACAACATGTTGTATGTTTTAATTGTGTGTTATTTTATTGGTGACAGATGCAACTTCTATTGTAACAAGCATGTACAATTAATAATGTTACAAGATCGGATAATGACAGCGAAGATCTGTCGAAACTGGTCATAGTAATAAAAAGAATTGCTAGCAATGTTGGCTAACTCGATTTTTTTAAGAATAAAGTACGTAATAGTATTGGTGAAAAAAGGTCTGGGTGTACATACACGAAACAATCGATGGGGGTGGGCGTTACGTTGCAAATGTTGTTGTTGGAGTTCTAACAGTTGACGAGTGGGGAGAAATGTTCCTGTTGACATGTGAAGCTCCCGAGAGAGGAAACAACTCTGACAACTGCCATTTTGTTTGACAACTCTACGAACCTATGTGGCAGGATGGTGCGAACAGAGACAATGCTTTGCTGTTAGTAACACCTCGTGCTATATACATGGCTAAAGCATCCACAGGGCTTCAGATTCTCTACACAGTATAGCGTACGTCACTTGCCTTGTACAGAATTGCAGAGAGGTGCGATTAAATTACCCTTGATGTGGACAAATTAATTTCCTGTCGCAAGAAAATCTATGTGAAAGCTCCACTACGGGTGCAGAAATTCAAACAACAAGCACTTCCACTGCCCCCTTCCCCCTCAGCCTGTTCTGAGACAATGGGGTTCTTCGACATAAAAGTTTTCTGGGTATAGTACCGCGTCATAATGTAAAAACTACTGCTGCTGGAGAAAAACCAACGTTTCGGCCACGATTGCAGCGCCCTTCTTCTGGTCTTTGACCATTAGACCCAGAAGAAGGCCGCTGCAATCGTGGCCGAAACGTTGGTTTTTTCCAGCAGCAGTAGTTTTTACATTATGACGCGGTACTATACCCAGAAAACTTTTATGTCGACTGACTCTGGCCGCGGAAGACTACGCAATTATAAATGGAGTTCTTGGCTTAATGCTGGTGAGTATTACTGCACCCTTAATGCTGGAGAGTATTACTGCACCAACTACACCAAAATAAAGACGGTATATTGTGAGCTTGATAGCGATGAATCAAGTGGTGTCAAAACTGTGAAAGAGATCTTTACAGATACCTTGTTTGGAAATCGGCGTACATGAAAGCCAACTTTTCAGCGGTATCAAAAGCCATCACACGACTGGAAGCTGCTGGTATCTAGCTATGTGACGCTCTTGATACTGTACAACATGAGTATAATGAGTTGTGTAGAGCTTTTACTCATGTGGCTGACAAAGTAAACAACAAATTGCGAAAGTGTTTACCAGCGGTATCCTGGATACTCTACAATGTGCAAAACTAATGACAGTGTTTCTGAGAACGCCACAACTGAACCCAGACACCAACAGCGACAATGGAGCTTGTTATGCGCCGTTTTAGCGCAGGCTAATTTACTCTTAGTAAGCCCGTCCGTCTGGCCGCACGGTCTAACACGCTGCTTCCCGAGCGTAAAGGCGTGCCGGTCCCCAGCACGAATCCGCCCGACGGATTAACGTCGAGGTCCGGTGTGCCGGCCACCCAGTGGATGGTTTTTAAAGCGGTTTTCCATTTACCTCGGCGAATGCGGGCTGGTTCCCCTTATTCCGCCTCAGTTACACTACGTCGGCGATTGCTGCGCGAACACTGTCTCAACGTACCCATACACCAAGAGAAATTTTCTAACCACCCACCAGTTCCACAGCAGCAGTAAAAAGATAGAGAAGAAACTTTACTTCATAACAAAGCAGAGTTACAGCAAGTTAAAACATTTTAAATACCTGGGGGAAATTTTGGAATCCATTGGACTAGAAAAAAAATCTCAAGAAACTCGAGCACAGAAACTAAAGAGAACCTACGGTCGAACACACCAACTTTACAACGAAAAGTGCATGTCCATGCATGCAAAAATCAGGCACTACAGCACTGTAATTAAACCAGAGGTGCAATACGCAGCAGAAACCTTGTCACTCCATAACAAGATGCTACTACAAAATCTACAAAAAGAAGAACGAAAGATCATTAGGAAAATCCTTGGACCACAAAAAACTGAAGCTGGGTATAGACTGCAAACCAACAAAACTACAGAGGAAATTTCAAATATTGCCGCTGACATTAGAAAAAGGTGCCTTAAATTCTATGGACACATACACAGGCTCCCTCACACGCCAGAAACCCACAGCCACTGAAAACCTTACAGGTATGACATGGGCCGAACAAGTACAAAGAGACCTTACTGATGCTCAACTCACCATTCAGGACACTGCAGACCGTAACATCTACAGAAGCAAAATAGACAAGTGGGAGGTTCCGCCAGAGACAAGAGCCAAAAAGACCGGTACAAAGTGGACGGATGAAAGGAAGAAAGCCATGAGCGAGGAAATGAAGGTCTCATAGAAAAACCGCAGAAGAGCTGTAGAAGCTTCACGTGATCCACAAAGGGTCGACTACGTGTATAAAATAATAATAATAATAATAATAACAAAACTTTTAATTTGTCAAAATTTTATGAAAACATAATGAAAATGTTTTCAAAACACATATCGCCTACCGCCCACAATGAAATGAACGCCCACAAGTGGGCAGCAGGACCAGGTTGACTATCGCTGCTTTAGATTTACTGTATTTATACGAGGGTTGGAACTTTAACAGTGGCAAATATTTATTTACAGCTCGTACAAAATAGATACGAGTTTCACAGTTTTACTGAGCTTCAAAGTAGTCACCAGCATTGTATATAACCCGTTGCCAGCGATGTGGAAGTCGTAGGATACTTTAGCAGTACCAGTTGTGTTGACAGTTCGAGCGGCGCGGTCTATTGCCCGACGAATTTGTAGCGAATGCCGTGGAGTGTTTCCTTCAGTTTAGAAATCGAGTTGAACTCACGAGGGCTTAAGTCAGGGGAGTGTAGTAGGTGGTAAAGCACTTAGCAGCCCCATCAGTCAAACAAATCAGTAACAGCGTGCACTGTACGTGCTAGAGCATTGTCCTGCAAAATGATGGTCAGGTCCTGCAGAAAGTGTCATCACTTCTGTCTCTACGCTGTTCATTTTTGGAACACAACCTACGACCAGCTTAGAGAAAGGAGTGATGACATTTTCTGCAGGACGTGACCATCATTTTTCAGCACAATGCTCAAGCACGTACAATGCAAGCTGTTATTGATTTGTTTGACTGATGGGGCTGCTAAGTGCTATACCACCTACTGCACTCCCCTGACTTAAGCCCTCGTGAGTTCAACTGGAATATACATTTACGAACAGTTATCGCAGATTATAATAACAGCTCTCTACACTGGCTATTGATGACGTTATGCAGGAGGTAGTGGGCAGATATTTCGCTATAATACCACGAACGACTGAGCTCCACTCACAAGAAGAGGTCCCTCGCAGTGGGATCGACTTTTGAAACCAAATATACGGTGATGTAGGGTAAGGCCCCAGGTATCACACCCTGGAGCCATTCACCCTGGTGGGCCCTCGGTTGCGTGTAACTGACAAAAAATTTCGGAATTTTGCGTGGTACTCAACAGCGTTGAAAAATTATATTACATACTATGTGGCGCAGCGGATAGGATAATAGCTTCATATGCAGGAGGTTGCAGTTTCAAATCTCGTCAAGTGAAATATTTTTTTTATTTTTAAATTTTTGTCCAGTTGACAATGATCATTTGTTTAATTCAATTAATCGTTTCAAATGTAATTTTTTATTTCTATTCCTCTGTCATATCATTTTAATCACCATTTGTTTCAATTTTTCTTTATATCATTCTTTTTCGAATCGGAATTTTTCTGAATGTGAATTTAATTATATTTATCTATTATAACATTCAAGTTTTTGAACATTTTGATCTACGAGTTAAAAAACAAAACACGAAATAATCTATTTACATTGACTGTGCAATGGTGTGAGAGATGTATTTTTCGTTGACAAATGTGCAATTTATTTTTTCGTATGTAGTCGTCATACAAACATTTAAAAAATATCCTAAATTCCTATTGCACTATGGACAAAATAACGTAGATGAAAATTTAAATGAAAGACGTGTTTAAAAGTAAAACGAAATTCGAGCAGAATGAGAAATAGATATAATGAAAGCAGTAACATGGACAAAAAAACACGATAACAAAACAAAATAAATTAAGTCGAAATTAACACACAAAATTAGTTAAAAACACAGGGACAAAGATTTCAAGTGGAAATAAAATTAGAGGAAGAAGAACGAGAGCAAATGAAGTTGATATAAGGATTAAATTGATATAACAAAGGAATAGAAATAAAAAATTACATTCAAATCGATTAATCGAATAAAAATGTTCGATAAGGATTTAAAACTTTAAAAAAGTTATTGTACATGACGAAATTCAGACCCATCACCATATGTGATACTACTATCCCATCGACTACACCATGTAACCAGATTACGTCATATAACTTTGTTAACGCTATTGAGTGTCACACAAAATCTTTCGTCAATTACTCACAAATGAGGGCACACCAGGGTGGATGGCTGCAGTGTATGATACCTTTGGTTATGAATCAAGCTGTACCCTGTGGCAATCCGATGGAAGGGACTGGGTTTGACGAATGGCCGGAGAACGGTCCTGTCGTCACATGTAGTGCCAATAGTGAAGTACAGAGGAGGTGGTTTTAAGGTATGGGGTTATTTTTCGTAGTTAGGGTGTGGTCCCCTTGCTGCGCTTAAGAAAACGCAAAATACGGAGTAATATGAACACACTTTACAGAACTGTATACTGCGTACAGCAGAGGAACAGTTCGGAGACGATGACCGATTGTATCAGCAAGACAGTGCACTCCGTCATAAACCATCCTCTTCGAGACAGTGGACGGTGGACAACAACCTTCTTAAAATAGATCGGCCCACCTAGTGTCTTGCTTGACCTGAACTCAATGGAACATCTCTGAGATGAGTTTGAACGTGACTTCGCTCCAGATCCCAGGTTTCAACAACTAACTTCTCTGCTTTCGGCTTTTGATAAAGAGTGGGCTGATAGAAATGTAGACACCTCATTAAAAGTGACCCCAGTGGAGTTCAAGCCGTCATAAAATTGAGGGAGGGCACAATCCATATTATTGTACACTACTACGTGTCCGGATACTTTTGATCAGACGGTGTACCTCCATGCACATGGCACAATGACAATTATTTGACTAGCTGCTATATTTTATATTGGTTTAAGTTTTTGTCTTCCACTGTATTATATTACAATCGTTATTAAAACCAAATTAAGAAGTTTGGTTATGATTGTAGTGAATGTAGGTATCTTAGGTAGCCTTTGTTACATAACTACGATACTATAAAATGGTGCAGCTTCATCCTTTATATTGCTACGCACATTTCATTCTTATTTTTGTGTTTGTAACAGATGCACCAGAACCACATACGCACATGAATTACCAAGATGATAACTACAAATACGTGTCAGACCTTCACATAGACTATGTGATCAAAAGTATCCGGACACCTGCCTGACAATGACTTACAAGTTCGTGTCGACCTCCAACGGTAATGCTGGAAATTAATATGGTGTTGGCCCACACTAAGCCTTGATGACAGTTTCCATTGTCGCAGGAATACGTTTAATCAGGTGCTGGAAAGTTTCTTGGGGAATGGCAGCCCATTCTTCACGGAGTGCTACACTAAGGAGAGGTATCGATGTCGGTCGGGGAGGCCTGGCAAGAAGTCCGCGTCTCAAAACATCCCAAAGGTGTTCTATAGGATTCAGGTCAGGACACTGTGCAGGCCAGTCTATTATTGTCGTGTAACAACTTGGTCACAGGCCGTGCATTATGAGATCGTGTTGAAAGATGCAATTGCCATCCCCTAATTGCTCTTTAACAGTGGGAAGCAAGAAGGTGCTTAAAACATCAGTGTAGGCCTGTGCCGTGATAGTGTCACGCAAAACAACAAGGGGTGCAAGCCCCCTCCATGAAAAACACGACTACACCTTAACCTGTTCCAGAGGTTGCCCCTCAGTCTGCAAGATCCGGGCAGTCGCAGAGGGTGGGCTTACTGGTAGTTGGGAGCTCCAACGTCAGGCGCGTAATGGGGCCCCTTAGGGAAATGGCAGCAAGAGAGGGGAAGAAAACCAATGTGCACTCCGTGTGCGTACCGGGGGGAGTCATTCCAGATGTGGAAAGGGTCCTTCCGGATGCCATGAAGGGTACAGGGTGCACCCATCTGCAGGTGGTCGCTCATGTCGGCACCAATGATGTGTGTCGCTATGGATCGGAGGAAATCCTCTCTGGCTTCCGGCGGCTATCTGATTTGGTGAAGACTGCCAGTCTCGCTAGCGGGATGAAAGCAGAGCTCACCATCTGCAGCATCGTCGACAGGACTGACTGCGGACCTTTGGTACAGAGCCGAGTGGAGAGTCTGAATCAGAGGCTGAGACGGTTCTGCGACCGTGTGGGCTGCAGATTCCTCGACTTGCGCCATAGGGTGGTGGGGTTTCGGGTTCCGCTGGATAGGTCAGGAGTCCACTACACGCAACAAGCGGCTACACGGGTAGCAGGGGTTGTGTGGCGTGGGCTGGGCGGTTTTTTAGGTTAGATGGCCTTGGGCAAGTACAGAAAGGGCAACAGCCTCAACGGGTGCGGGGCAAAGTCAGGACATGCGGGGACCGAGCAGCAATCGGTATCGTAATTGTCAACTGTCGAAGCTGCGTTGGTAAAGTACCGGAACTTCAAGCGCTGATAGAAGGCACCGAAGCTGAAATCGTTATAGGTACAGAAAGCTGGCTTAAGCCAGAGATAGATTCTGCCGAAATTTTTACAAAGGTACAGACGGTGTTTAGAAAGGATAGATTGCATGCAACCGGTGGTGGAGTGTTCATCGCTGTTAGTAGTAGTTTATCCTGTAGTGAAGTAGAAGTGGATAGTTCCTGCGAATTATTATGGGTGGAGGTTACACTAAACAGCCGAACTAGGTTAATAATTGGCTCCTTTTACCGACCTCCCGACTCAGCAGCATTAGTGGCAGAACAACTGAGAGAAAATTTGGAATACATTTCACATAAATTTTCTCAGCATGTTATAGTCTTAGGTGGAGATTTCAATTTACCAGATATAGACTGGGACACTCAGATGTTTAGGACGGGTGGTAGGGACAGAGCATCGAGTGACATTATACTGAGTGCACTATCCGAAAATTACCTCGAGCAATTAAACAGAGAACCGACTCGTGGAGATAACATATTGGACCTACTGATACCAAACAGACCCGAACTTTTCGAATCTGTATGTACAGAACAGGGAATCAGTGATCATAAGGCCGTTGCAGCATCCCTGAATATGGAAGTTAATAGGAATATAAAAAAAGGGAGGAAGGTTTATCTGTTTAGCAAGAGTAATAGAAGGCAGATTTCAGACTACCTAACAGATCAAAACGAAAATTTCTGTTCCGACACTGACAATGTTGAGTGTTTATGGAAAAAGTTCAAGGCAATCGTAAAATGCGTTTTAGACAGGTACGTGCCGAGTAAAACTGTGAGGGACGGGAAAAACCCACCGTGGTACAACAACAAAGTTAGGAAACTACTGCGAAAGCAAAGAGAGCTCCACTCCAAGTTTAAACGCAGCCAAAACCTCTCAGACAAACAGAAGCTAAACGATGTCAAAGTTAGCGTAAGGAGGGCTATGCGTGAAGCGTTCATTGAATTCGAAAGTAAAATTCTATGTACCGACTTGACAGAAAATCCTAGGAAGTTCTGGTCTTACGTTAAATCAGTAAGTGGCTCGAAACAGCATATCCAGACACTACGGGATGATGATGGCATTGAAACAGAGGATGACACGCGTAAAGCTGAAATACTAAACACCTTTTTCCAAAGCTGTTTCACAGAGGAAGACCGCACTGCAGTTCCTTCTCTAAATCCTCGCACAAACGAAAAAATGGCTGACATCGAAATAAGTGTCCAAGGAATAGAAAAGCAACTGGAATCACTCAATAGAGGAAAGTCCACTGGACCTGACGGGATACCAATTCGATTCTACACAGAGTACGCGAAAGAACTTGCCCCCCTTCTAACAGCCGTGTACCTCAAGTCTCTAGAGGAACGGAGGGTTCCAAATGATTGGAAAAGAGCACAGATAGTCCCAGTCTTCAAGAAGGGTCGTCGAGCAGATGCGCAAAACTATAGACCTATATCTCTTACGTCGATCTCTTGTAGAATTTTAGAACATGTTTTTTGCTCGCGTATCATGTCATTTCTGGAAACCCAGAATCTACTATGTAGGAATCAACATGGATTCCGGAAACAGCGATCGTGTGAGACCCAACTCGCCTTATTTTTTCATGAGACCCAGAAAATATTAGATACAGGCTCCCAGGTAGATGCTATTTTTCTTGACTTCCGGAAGGCGTTCGATACAGTTCCGCACTGTCGCCTGATAAGCAAAGTAAGAGCCTACGGAATATCAGACCAGCTGTGTGGCTGGATTGAGGAGTTTTTGGCAAACAGAACACAGCATGTTGTTATCAATGGAGAGACATCTACAGACGTTAAAGTAACCTCTGGCGTGCCACAGGGGAGTGTTATGGGACCATTGCTTTTCACAATATATATAAATGACTTAGTAGATAGTGTCGGAAGTTCCATGCGGCTTTTCGCGGATGATGCTGTAGTATACAGAGAAGTTGCTGCATTAGAAAATTGTAGCGAAATACAGGAAGATCTGCAGCGGATAGGCACTTGGTGCAGGGAGTGGCAACTGACCCTTAACATAGACAAATGTAATGTATTGCGAATACATAGAAAGAAGGATCCTTTATTGTATGATTATATGATAGCGGAACAAACACTGGTAGCAGTTACTTCTGTAAAATATCTGGGAGTATGCGTACGGAACGATTTGAAGTGGAATGATCATATAAAACTAATTGTTGGTAAGGCGGGTACCAGGTTGAGATTCATTGGGAGAGTGCTTAGAAAATGTAGTCCATCAACAAAGGAGGTGGCTTACAAAACACTCGTTCGACCTATACTTGAGTATTGCTCATCAGTGTGGGATCCGTACCAGGTCGGGTTGACGGAGGAGATAGAGAAGATCCAAAGAAGAGCGGCGCGTTTCGTCACTGGGTTATTTGGTAACCGTGATAGCGTTACGGAGATGTTTAATAAACTCAAGTGGCAGACTCTGCAAGAGAGGCGCTCTGCATCGCGGTGTAGCTTGCTCGCCAGGTTTCGAGAGGATGCGTTTCTGGATGAGGTATCGAATATATTGCTTCCCCCTACTTATACTTCCCGAGGAGATCACGAATGTAAAATTAGAGAGATTAGAGCGCGCACGGAGGCTTTCAGACAGTCGTTCTTCCCGCGAACCATACGCGACTGGAACAGGAAAGGGAGGTAATGACAGTGGCACGTAAGGTGCCCTCCGCCACACACCGTTGGGTGGCTTGCGGAGTATCAATGTAGATGTAGAACACCACCGCCTCCGATATTTACTGTTGACATTACAAGCGCTGGCAGATGACGTTCACCGGGCATTTGCCATACCTGCACCCTGCCATCGGATCACCACATCGTGCACCGTGATTCATCACTCCACACGACGTTTTTCCACTGTTCAGTCGTCCAATGTTTACGCACCTTACACCAAGCGAGGCGTCGTTTGACATTTGCCGGCGTGATGTGTGGCTATGAGCAGCCGCTCGACCATGAAATCCAAGTTTTCTCACCTCCCGCCTAACTGTCATAGTACTTGCAGTGGATCGTGATGCAGTTTGGAATTCCTGTGTAATGATCTGGATAGATGTCTGCCTATTATACATTACGACCCTCTTGAACTGTCGGCGGTCTGTCAGTCAACAGACGAGGTCGGCCTATACGCTTTTGTGCTGTACGTGTCCATTCATGTTTCCACTTCACTATCACATCGGAAACAATGGACTTAGGGATGTTTAGGAGTGCGAAAACGTAGCGTACAGACGTATGACACAAGTGACACACAATCACCTAACCACGTTCGCTCTCTCACGATGTCTAATGTCTACTGAGGTCGCTGATATGGTGTACCTGGCAGCACAATGCACCTAATATGAAAAACGTATGTTTTTCGGGGTGTTCGGATACTTTTGATCACATAGTGTCATCGCGGAGCTTTTAATGATTTCTCAGCTAACGGCGTGGGAGGGGAGAAGGGTTGCCCGTCCGACATTTTAGGTAGTCTGGTTAGTTTACTTATATATTTCTCTCATGTATTATATTGTCGAATGCTCGCCCTCTCACCCGGGACAAAATTTGTGTACCCAATCTGTGTGCGTCTAGTGTTACTCCACGTGAAAGTGTGAGAATGTTTTCGAACCAAGCACTGAGGCGGAGCGTCGTTCCAGCCGTGTATTCACCTAATGGGATGTGGAAAACCGCCAGTACACCGGTCCTCGTCGTTGATGCGCTGAGCGGGTTAGATCCGAGACCGGTATATTTCTCCGTCCCGGAGGCAACGATCTAACGAAAGCAGTCAATAAAATAAAAAATTGATCTAGAAGGGGTTTTGTTCATAGAATTATAAAATAAAGTCACTGTTACCTCCTGCGATGCAATAGCGGCTTTCTGTAAAAGTTTGAGTACGGTGTAGGGGCTCCAACGGCAGGCTGCGAACGGCGAAAACCCTTTAGACGATGTCACATATCCACGTGCGCCCCCACGCGCACCTGGCTTAACAGATAACAGCGGTGACGCGGTGCGCCCCTTAGAGCGATCATACGTCAACGTCCGGGACGCTGCTAATGGAGAATGATACGAGCGCCCCCGCGACCAACCCCTCTACAGCCCGGAGGTGCACCCTCACTCCTGACACACGACAAATGATTCGCGATTCCTCTCAGGTTCGCATCCGATTTCAATCACGACAGCACTCAGCCATCGGGTGGCGTCGGCGCATACACGATGGGGCAAATAAAAGTGGCCCGGATGAGTGGGTACGATTGAACGTGATTGTATGCGTATAATCACACTCCGTAACGTGCACACCACGTGTACGCTCGCCACATGATGCACACCGGTTCGGAGCGTACTGCGGGCTGTGCCAGTCCGAGTGGAGCAGTGCAAAGGGGACGATGGTACTCACAATGGAGCAGCGAGTGTTCGTTGTGAAAAGTTGCGTCAAGGAAATCATGTGAAAGGTGTGGTCGTTGTTTGCCTAGAAGTTTAATGGTGTCTAAGTCCTCATAGTCTTCAAGAACTGAAGCAGAACATTTCGGATGAGATTGCAGCAATTTCAGCAATCCAGCTTCGATCCGCCTTCAGCAACTTTCTGACCAGAGCCCAAAAGTGCCAAGAGCTGACTGGCGGTCACTTTCAACATCCGCTATAGTCAGGTCAGTATGGTATTTTCTTTCCTCTACTATGTTTATTTGTACCCTGGAACTCTGCCCTCTTTCATTTGCATGTCGGTTTAACGATGAGCCAATACAGGGTGCCTCAAAACAAAGTTTATATTTGATGTGCCAAAGTAAAACAGAGGTTGAAGTCCATCGATAAAATCTTTATTTATTATTGAAATACACAGTTTAGGAATTTATTTCTTAAAAACAACGTCATTTAAATGCAATTCAGCACGCCTACGGCATTCATTTAAATGATGAACAAAATTCTGCATGACGCCTCGCCATGTAGACACAGGGATGGCTGCCACTTCCCTATGGATATTTTCTTTCAAGGCGAATTATTGACATACGCTTTAGATTTGACATATCATTATAAGAAAAAAATCTGGACTGCGTGGCGGCCAATTTATGTCACCCCACTTGGAGATCAACTCGCCAGGGAAAACTTCACGAATTATAGACACATTGGACGTGTGTGTTGTGGCTCCGTCTTGCTGAAACCGTGTTCTTTCGTTGTAACCGGGATAGTTTTGTAATTCAACTACCAAAATATAATTTATTTAACACCGTCACACAATGTTCCGAATTCATCGTAACTGCACAACTGCTCCCGTCCTCGGAAAAGTACGGGCCAATTATTCGTCGAGCCAACATCGCAGCCCATACAGTAGCTTTAGGCGAGTGAAGGAGTTTCTCACGCTTCCGTTTAGTATTCGCTGCAATCCAGTAGCGGCAATTTTGCTTACTGACGTGACCGTTCAGGTGAGAATTAGCCTCGTCACAAAACAAGATGTTGTTAAGTGAAGGGCATTCAGTCACATCACTGACGAATTGCAGCCTATGACTGGCATCCTGTGGCTTTAATTCTTGCACTAATTGGATTTTGTAAGGATTCAGTTTATGGTCTTTTTTCAGAATTCGGTGCATTGACGATCTATTCACATTTAAACAGCTTGCACGCTCACGAATGGAGAGGTTATGGTCGGAACGAACAGATCGATTTACACTCTCCACGGAGTCGCCCGTTCTTGATGGCCTCAGTCGTACGGATTTCGGTTTGGCCAGTGCTGAAAGGGTCTCCTCAAACATTCTGACCCATTTCCAGATAAGGGGAATACTTCGAACATCATTTACACTATCCAATCCACAATCACTGCAAAATTTCCTCCGTGCTACAGTCCCCTAATCACCGTTTTTGTAGAATTCTTGCACACAGAACACGCAGTCCGCTTCCGAGAAGCCTCGACATCGACTGAATCCCTACAGGCCAAGCAAGCGATGGACGTTAACTCCCACTCTCTGGTTTGTTGCGCATGTGCAGAGAGCTCTTCAAATATAAACTTTCTTTTGGGGCACCCTGTATAACGTAAAAATTATTTCAGAAGAAAACAAAAACGAATAATCGATTAGTTAAATTTTCTTACATATAAGTGGATATCACATAGGTTCTTTACTGACTTGCCCATAAAATGTTACATGCCGTTTTCTCTGCGCATGCAATAATTTCGGATAGCATTTGCACACTTTATTTTCAGGTTCACACACTTTTTCCTTTTACAGATCTGTAAAATGAGTCTCCTAAGCGAAGATGACCAATTTATTTATTTAACAATCTTCAGCTATAGTTTGCTACTGCAATTTGGTAGGTACTCTATCTGCAACACAAATCTGTAAATTCGAAGCGAAACTTTCACTCATGACACGACAGCGCTTGTAAGTGTTCAGTTTGTTTTTAAGAATGTGTTGTGTCTGCGGATAAAGTTACTTTGGGTACAACTACTGTCTGCGCCCACTTAAAACTTACGATGTAAGAATCGCGTATGAACCCCCAGGTACATAGTTCTGTAATTTTCCTACACATTTATCAGATTGAACGAATGTAATGACGCGAAGATTTCGCTGAGTTATACCCTGGTTCGCTTTAACAAGATACACCTGCAAAATCAGGCAAACTACGTGGGAGAAAATTTCTCTAATCGTGCTAAATAACACATTCTAATATTCACAATTTCATACATATTGAACTCAAGGTCAATATTTAAAATGCCTGTGGATTCTCACTCTCGGTTCCTTCACTTGCTTGCGATGACGAATAATGAGGAGAGTCCTTATCACCTTCCGCACCAGTAAGGATGTACGAGTATCTGTATCTGTTGGTTCTTGGTAGAATATCTCCCTGTAGCTCTCGCCATGTCTACTAACGAAGCCTAATGGCGCTTATAAGTAGCTACTGGTATTTAGTGGGAGAGCAATTCTTTCGCTTTACAAAGTTACGTCGCAGCCTTACTTAAAAAAAAAAAAAAAGAACGAGGTGCGTGCTATTTGTCATTCTCGTACGTCGATGGAGATTAAGAAGCACAACGTAAGGTTCCGAACATTATTTTCTAAGTTGTTTCAGGATACGAATAAGGCACACTTTTGTCAGCTGGGGCTCCAGCAGTCGCACACCAGCTCGTTAACAGTCCAAGTCCAAGTTTCCTGGACGCGCTGTAGCATGTCGCTATAGCTGAGGGATGAGCGTTAACGAACTGTTGCATGGACCTTCCGCTTGCCAGTATTCCAGTATTTGTGTATATTAACGTGACAGCTCCGCTAACTTCCTTGTTGAGAACGAACTGCTAGCACGTACAACGTAAGCCGTCAGCTCAACAGCTTTTGGTGGGAAAGCGATATAACGTATATTTCTCTCACGTCGGAGACGTGAGCCGTCGCTGTGTTTAACTTGTTGCGTCTGCCAGCGCCAAATATTGCCGCTTTACACAAGAAGTTAACGTGGTAATTATTTGTTCCCGTAAAACAGATTATCAGTATTCACCACTGCACCACTCACTGAAGCTAGCCGAAAGCGAATATTAACCGCGCGCAATAGCTTCCCACTTTGAACGGTGTGTGCTGCCCCCATCCCCCCTTACACACGTAGACTAGGCTCGCAGGGCAGGCAGAAAATGAAAGAAACATACAAGTGCCTGTGTTGTGTACCTGTATGAAATCAGAAGCGGGACACGGGGGTAACGACCGCTTAAGTGACTGTAAAAGGGAAACTGCCCGAACTGCCCGGCCCCTTAGCTGAGTGATCAGAGCGTCTGACTTCCAAGCGGGGGGCCGCGGTTCAATTCCTGGTGGGGTCGGAGGTTTTCTCTGCTCGGTGACGGGGTATTGTGTTATCATCATCAAAATAATAATAATAATCATCATCATCATCGACACACAAGACGCCAATGCGGCAACTCGGATGCCGAAATTCCCAAGGTCGGGACTCCCGCCCATCAATGCCATACTACCATTTCAGTTCATTTCGTAATGGAAACTGAATCCTTGTTGCTTTTAATTATAAATTAATACCGTGTAAAGTTACCATAAGGTTACTGCCAGTTAACTATGGCTAGAACTGATCGAAAACAAGTCCTTATCTCACCTCCAGCGATCCCTGCACGTCTACCAACCTCATCAAGAAGTAAGAAGTTATTGTGCGCTCTTAATATTGCTCCCAATATCGTCTACGTCACAAATAGTTTGACGTGTCTCGCGCAGGACAAAAGAAGTACAGAAACAGCAGCAACATCATAGGAATAACATATCCATCATTTATGTAACATGTGACATCGTCAGTTAGGCAACAGGCAGCGTAAAGAAGCTTCTGTAAATATTTAGTATTTGCTGAACGAAAATATCGAAGTACAATTTGGTACTACAATGAAAGCAAGTACTCCGACCCGTACGGATGGCTATGTACGTTAGCAGGCCGCTTCCGGGATTCGGGCAGGCAGACGGGTCCTTGATCGAATCCGTCCAGTGGATTAACAAACATGCATATGGTTTTTAGTTGATTTCTCAAATCCGATTAGGTGAGTACCGGGCTGGTAGTCACGTCTCGCCTCAGTTACACGATTCAAAGACACTTAGAAAACGTTCACAAGGGATGATACTACACGCAGATTGTTGGGATAGAGGAATACCGTCGGGAGGAGAGCGGCAGCGGCGGCGACAGGGAGTACATACCACCACCCTTTACCACTAACACTGCCAAATCCAGATTACCAGATTAACATGCCGATACTTTGAAGACCCGAGATAGGACCAGGAAAAACAAAGGCTAAAAGTGAACACTCAAAATAAACCGTTTCTTTAAGGTACTTTCCCGCTTCCTCCGAAAAGTACAAAGTCGAGTCCTTACCTACTCTTGTCTAATCCAAATTTATGGCGCTACCTAATGACCTCATTGTCTATGGGACGTTAAATTAATATGTTCCTTTTAAGTAGAATTTTATGATGATTCCGGGTGGATGTGAACCCTTATGTCGTTGTTCTAAGTCAATAACGTCCCGACCGTAAAACAAAAGCCATTATAAAATTCAACTGATGTTACAGCGGAGTGACAAACTACTCTTGCCCTTTTTTTCGTGATAACATAAGGAGAAACTTGAGGACGATTAACACTGAACGGCTACTAGTGCAATGGTAACTTTCCGCGGTTCGTATATTTTCGGATTGTGGCATCCTGATGTACAGTTCATAGCTGTTTTAAAACAGGAAAGTACCTGCGTTGTTATTCTATAATACAATTACAAGCAACTGAAACACATTCTACTATATATAAAAGCGAAACTGTGCGTTCAGTGCTGTACCTTTCACTATGAATCGGAAAAACTGCACTAAATACATGCAGAGCATGACTAACACGTCAACATCGGTGGAAAGAAAACTAGCACTGTTGTGCTTCTCACAAGCAAAAATGTGAACCGAACGTGAAACCGAAATAATTAGTACACTGGGGTGACAGAAGTCATGGGGTGCCTCCCCTTATCATGTCGGACATTTTTCTCGGCGTAGGGCAGCAATTCGACGTGGCACGGACTCGACAAGTCTTTTGACGTCGTCCGCAGAAATATTGCGCCATGCTGCCTCTATAGCCGTCCAGAATTGCGAAAGTGTCGCCAAAACAGGATTTTGTGCACGAACTGACCTCTCGATTATGTTCCATAAATGTTCGATGCAACTCATACAGCGCGATCTGTGTGGTCAAATCATCCGCTCGAATCGTCCAGAATGTTCTTCAAACTAATCGCGAACAACCGTGGCCCTGTGACATGGCGCATTGTCATCCATAAAAATTCTGTCGCTGTATGGGAACATACAGCCCATTAATGGCTGCAAATGTTCTCCAAGTAGTCGAACATAACCGTTTCAAGATAGTGGCCGGTTCAGTTGGACCAGACAACCCAGTCCATTCATGTAAGCACAGCTCACAAACACAAGTATGGAGCCACCACCAGCTACCACAGTGCCTTCTCAATAACTTGGGTACACCGCTTCGTGGGATCTGTGCCACACACTAATCCTATCATCAGCTATTAACAACTAACATCGCGACTCATCTGACCAGGCCATGGTTTTCCAGTCGCCTAGGATCCATCAGATATGGTCACGAGCCCAGGAGAGGCGCCGCAGGCGATGAAGTGCTGCTAGCAAAGCCACTGGCGTCGATTGCCTGCTGCCATTGCCCATTAACGCCAAACTTCGCCGCACTGTCCTAACTGATACGTTAGTCGTACATCCCACATTGATTTATTTCTACTGTTTATTTAATGCAGCGCTGCTTGTCTGCTACCACTGACAACTCTACGCTAACGCCGCTGCTCTCGGTCAATAAGTGAAGGCCGTAAACCACTGCGGTGTCCGTCTTGACACTCGGCACACTTTTCACACTGTGGATCGTGGACTACTGAATTTCCTAACCATATCGGAAATGGAATGTCCCATGCGTCTTGCTCCAACTATCATCCCCGTTCAAAGTTTGTTGAACCCGACGTGCAGCCATAATCACGTCGGAAATCTTTTCACCTGTATCACCTGAGTACAAATGACAGCTCAGCCAATGCACTGCCCTTTTATATCCAGTGAACGCGATACTACCATTACCTTTGCATGTGCTATTCGCTATCCAATGACTTTTGTTACCTCAGTGTATTTGTCGCTGCGCCCGCCCCCAACATTGTAAGTATGATTGATTGGGATCGCCATGTAAAGAGGGAAAGAAGGAAGCGATGTTAGTGTTTCCAGTCGACGATATTGTCATTAGAAACGGAGCACAACCTTGTGTTGTAGGGAAAGATGCAGACATGTCTTGCGAAGGAACCGTCGTAGCGTTTTCCTTAACCCTTTCAGACCCTCTGGCTACAACTGTGTACATTAACTTTTAGTCAGTTAGCTGCAACAAAAGTATTTCTTCCCTAAGCGAACCTGAGCTACACACTTGTAAATGTTCAACCTTTTCATGAAGCGCAAATGCTGCCAACCGTTGGGCATCACTATAAAAATATCAGCAAGTCAATGTAGCAGTGCGCAGCAACTCGTGACCACCAGAATACACGGTTCGCTATATTCCAGTATATAATTGAATATTGTTGTTGTTATTTTACATGGAAATTATTGAATGATCATTTTACTATTTATGACAATAGAGAATATTTCATAATTAGTTATTTTAGTCCTTAAATTGAAGCCAAGTAAACAAAGTACGTTTCCTACAGAAAAATTTCGGGTCTGAAGGGTTAAAGGATTTGCGGCAACCATGAAAATTCTGCATCTGAATGGCCGGACGGTGAACATATCCCGCGGTTCTTCTTAATGCGAGTTCAGCTGTGACTTTTCCATCAGAAACGACGTCTCTTTCCGAGGATTTTATTAATAGCTATTGGACTGACTCAGCTCGCCTTCTGCGCAAGCAAGTGGGTCATTTAAAAGGCGCGCACAACACGAGCTACCCGTGTGTGAATGTACGTTGAAAGACGCATGTGCTGATCGCAAATGACGCAGCATTTAAGAAACGTTACCAGTTTAGAAACCCAAAACTCACTGCAAATCTCTGTTATCATAAAAACTCGCCATAGTGTTATATATATGCAATTTAGTAATAGGTAGACACTGTATTGTGACGATCACCCACAACTGTTTACGAAGATGCACTAAGTTCGAAGTTAAAACGACTTCCGTCTTACTGCAGTGGAGAGCTATCGAACGTAGGATACAAAGTAGTCGTATCGTGGCCGGCACAAGTAACTAAAGTTTTAATTACATGTTCAGTGCCGGCCGGAGTGGCCGAGCGGTTCTAGGCGCTACAGTTTGGAACCGCGCGATCGCTACGGTCGCAGGTTCGAATCCTGCCTCGGGCATGGAAGTGTGTACTGTCCTTAGCTAGGTTTAAGTAGTTCTAAGTTCTAGGAGACTGATGACTTCAGACGTTAAGTCCAATAGTGCTCAGAGCCTTTTGAACCTTTTGAACATGTTCAGTTTTAGACAGTTCAGTCTGTAGTATACATATGCGTAAAGTTAAGCGAAGAAATACTTAGGTTAGTTTGCTGATATGATGATGCCGATTTCATATATTTTGTGGTTGTTCACCGACACTGAACTGCCTTCAGCACTAAAAACAAGACTGCATAAAAGTGTGGTATGTAAAAAAGTGTCGTATATTATGTATGGCAGCACATCATCTTATAGAGTAGAAGTTTAAAAGTCGCAAGAGGTTAAGGAACAATGAGACAGACGCCGCACGGTAGGTGATCAGAAACAGAACAATGCTGCAGCTTCAGTGAAAAATGTCGACAAGTACGCGAAATAACACGAGCTGACTTACTGTTCCCCGAGTTATGTCGGCGGACAATAGGTAAAACACCGACACTGACGGTCAGAATATTAAGGAACGGTAGAAGAAGTGTGTAATCTTAATAGGTACTAGAACACTTAAATATGGTATCCAACAAACAGGGACAGGATAGTACCGGTGGAGTTCAGTGTTTGAATAACTTCGACAGCACGATTGGTGCTATGTGCTGAGGTTGCATGCATGTTGCGTGATGTATAAAAGTTAAACAAAACTGAAATTTGCTTCCGTCCAACAATATTAAGTTTGATAAAACAAAAACCTTGCACCATTGCTCGATCTACTGGCACTACGGCATCAAAGTGCCCGTATACATCGGAATGTAAAATAGTAACTTCAACTCGGACATCAGATACAATCTCCGTTCAGCATGGATGCGCGGTCTCGATGTTGGAAGATTACGGAGAAATTCACCTGTCTGCTTACGTTCCAACGGGCGACAAAAGCATCTGGCTCCGCAGACATCGACACGATCTCTTGCAGCATGGCGACCGCCAGTTGTTCGTGACGAAAACGATGGAACTTCTCTTCTAATTTGACGTAGCAGACATACCGAGAATGATCTACAGATACAATAATGTGGTGTTTAAGATTTGGCTTTCTAAAGATGAAATGAAACGTTGAATGATTCACGCTAGTTGCACAAGGATCAGAGACCATTTTGAACCAGACACCGTGACACTTACACTCCGATTCTTTGATTCTGTCTTCGCTACTGTGAAGATGAAACGTTCAATATATTGTGTCTCAAACATCAGGCAATAAAAAAATGCCTATTACGCCGATAAACAGTTTTTGTGGTACGACTGCATAAATGCTCAAACACTAAATGGTGACACATGAAACGAACATCAATATTTCTCAGAATTCTGCACAATCACACACAGCGTGGCACGCAGTAGCAGAAATCAGCTTGAAATCGTTGATAAAGGTGTTTCCTTGTACGAATACCTTTCGCAAACTCCGCGCTGGGCAATGTGATTTTTGGAATCAGTAAAGAGCGGAATGTTAGATAAAAAACACGTGACACATCTTATCTTAGAGATCCAACACTAAACTGTCTCAACTACCAGCACGTGCTCAGTCATTGCAGCATTAAGTATGACGACTACACAACTCAGTTTCCTAAGCTCGTACACAATTCGTTAATTGCTTCGGTTAGCAGCATAAAAACAAGTGATATCTTTGTTTACTGACTATACTGACTAACTTCCGCTTATGTTCAAAGCTTGCCAGTATTCTAAAAAGTGCATCACAAAACGAGTTTTCTCTTTTTCCACGAAAAATGACACGCCATTATGGTGACTGGTATATTGGAAAAATGCGCCTGCTCATGTAATGATACACTTACCACATACATCCATTGCCTACCAAAATATGGGAAAAATCGGGATGCCTCTGATGATAACAAATGCTGAAATTATTACCCGAATAAAACTTGGAGCCTGCAGCGACTGTGGCGCAACCAAATTATGAAGCTGTCTTCCGTAACAGCGCTCGCGGAAGCGCGTATGGCGCCTACCACATAGCCTACGCGGCAAGCAGTTGGCTGCTAACGGGAGGCCGATACGCACAGGCGACGCGTCTTCTGACTGCCAAGAAAGAAATGTTAAGAGGGAATCTGGAGACGAATCGACTAAGGGAGTGACACTTCGTGCCGATACATCATCAGACACATGCAAAAGGGAACGCTCAGTTATGAGAAAGGATTGTGGACAGACGGCGCGGCGCCTCCCTGAACAATGGTAGCGTTGGTGACACGCTTACTAGGTTGAAGTTCGATCCCTCTTATAAGTTGTAATAGTATCGCCACGGAAGTCCCGAAATCGTCGTCGACTTTGTGTTAAACCCTAACTTCTTTGATTCTGTCTTCGCTATGAAGAAGATGAAACGCTCAATACATTATGTCTAAAACAACAGGCAATAAGAAAATTGCGTATTACAGCGATAAACAGTTATTGTGGTAATTTGTAACATTAAAAAGCGAAGGAAGCAAAGTCGTGAAATGTCTTCGAGTCGGTTCAGAAGAGCAGACTTAATGCTGACGAACAACGCATTCTTAGCCGGAGCGAAAGGTTCAACTATGTTTCAGTCATCTACATGAGAACAGCGGTGGCCGAATAGCAAGTGTGGAGGAGGAGGAGGGGGAGAGGAAAGAAGGAAGGAAGGAAGGAAGGAAGCGGAGAAACACTCCCAAGCAAGACATGTGTGGAACCATTGTGCCAACGAAAACTCTAAATAGACGAAGTTTAGTTCAAAATAAAGCAGTTTTCCTACAGAAATCGTTTTTTACAGCATAAATATTTTCTTTATCACATTCAGTTAATAGACAGAAACCCTTACTTGGGCTCTTCCAAGTTCTCAAGTTTTTCTTTTATTTACGTACGCCACATCTGCAACCACCCAATTGTTGTGACTGATTCTCAGCTGTCGATATTAACTTATTCGCTGAACTGTTCCGCTAAGCTTTCTTTAAAAGAGAAAGATCGTAAAATCTCATCTTTGGAATTAACCGAAATACTCTAAAAAGATTGTCTTTCTCAATATGAGTCATTTTTCCTTTAAATAAACACTTTTATTACGTTATTAGGAAGCGCTAATTTCACCAATTTGGGCATACTCTACCGGCTTCTTTGGTACCTGAGAACCTTACTCAACACAGCGCAAGGTACTGGTCCACGTTAGACGTTTTTTCGCCTTTTATTCACGTGTGTCCTCCTCCTCGGTTCCGTTACATTACGCTCTTGATACACCTACTAATTATTTCTGAGATTTTTCCCTACATTTATGGAAAACATCGTGTTCACATTCACGTCCACGGCATAGTTTAACATTACTGCGCAACAAGACGTGGCACGGTCGTTGGCTCGGTTGAGCAAGATTGCCGTGCGATATCACAGTCATAAATATCACATGTAACAAAATCTGTGATTTCAGACGATAATGAGAAAGATAAGAACGCACCAGGGGAAAGTGCTGTCCAATACGTCCTTCATTCCGAGATAAAATGCACGAAGTGCCTGTCGGCGATAGCCAACGAAAGCGATCCGTCGAATGAAAGGCGCTGTCGACCAGCTAAAGGACTGAAACGCTGACACACAAGGATCCGCCGTTCGTACTCTAAGATACTCCCCACGAGTGTTACAAGCGAAAATTGGAGAGGGCCGAGAGCAGCCTAGTTCTATGCGACGCAACGAGTTCTTTCCAGTAGTGCGTTAACGGTATACTTGTATCAATTCGCCAGATTACACGTTTTCAAAAAAACTGTTCCGCAATAAGAGTGAGCGACTTGTTTTTTGAGAGTATGCGTTTCTTCAGAGTGATCTATTTACGAAAATAAAATGCCCATTGAGCGCTATGTCACCATTAATTTTACAAAAACAGAGAAGGCAGTTTTAATTTGTTCTCTTGTTGTTATCTTTCGTATTATTTAAAAAATTAACGTGGAGGTAAATGACGACAAAGACAGCAACTCAAGTCATTTTTCACGTGCGATTTTCGTCAAACTATCTATAGATCGGTTCAAGACACTTCTTTGCTTTTTTTATTTAGGCGGATAATTTTCTCATTAAAATTATACCTTCGAAAAATGTTTCTCTGTTCTATTACTGTAACCATCTTAATGTTTTTGTATTAAATTCAAACATTTTGTTTTAAAAGTGCCAATCTTTTTTTTTTGCGTATTGTATCACATTTCCTGAAAAGCAGATTGTCCAGAACCGTTCCACAGAATTTTGATATTTTAGCGAAAATCGCAAGTGACAAATGTAGCCCGAGCCCTTATCTTAGCTTTTGGCCAAAACAAAACAAAATTCGGATTTCTTGATTTCTTCTCAGTTTTAATATATGTTAAATTTAATACAATCTGAGACTACTAAAGTAAATTTTTTTTCTTTGCCTCCCTGAATCGATGTGCACTACGAAAGCACCAAATACTTGCACAGCTGTTCCCAGAATACGTCATCCAATCATTCACAACGGTTAAACGAACACCTAAGAGCCGGCCGCTGGTGGCCGAGCGGTTCTGGCGCTACAGTCTGGAACCGCGCGACCGCTACGGTCGCAGGTTCGAATCCTGCCTCGGGCATGGATGTGTGTGTTGTCCTTAGGTTAGTTAGGTTTAAGTAGTTCTAAGTTCTAGGGGACTTATGACCTCAGCAGTTGAGTCCCATAGTGCTCAGAGTCATTTGAACCATTTTTTGAACACCTAAGAGTCTACTAGTATTTATCCAACGGTGAATAGATAATAAAAGGAAAGTTATAGTTCACAACTGTTTCTTTTAAATACCGCATCCCCCCGTGTCACACTCTCTTAATAAATCTTGACAGCTTTTAATTTTCTGTGGAGGTGGGGGACAGGGGGAGGGGCAGGGAGGGGAGAGAGGCAGACGCATCTGGCCGGGAAGCAAAGAGAGACAATGCGCGCGCTTGTATGTTAAACTGGAGGATTATCGCTTTGTCTTGTGACGCGGGATCGTAGTCCGTCGGCATTGGCCTTTTTCTGTGGCTGCGGGCTGTCCTTAATCTCCAGCAGTCGGTTTAATTAAATTGTGAATGATATTGGTCTCTTACAGGATCCGACGGAACAAATTACGTTTATTAATTTCCCCGCGGCACTGGCCCCCTCGCAGAGGCCTCGCGGCTGCGACACCGCCTGCGGTTTTTATTATATACGCAGCGCGCCGCGGCACGGCAACATGTTTTCTGGCTTCGCTCGATACCGCGCACGCAACCTTCCGCCACATCAATCCGATGCCGCACGGCAGACAGACAGCTGCTACGAGGTAGTTCTCATTCGAGCGTCGCGAATATTTGTGTGCAAATTTAAAATACTAGGCTAAAATAATGATTCTGCTTCCACGACAGTCGTATACTTGGGCCTTGCTCAAACTTTCACAGGTATTGCACAATGATGTACGTTGATAAAAATAAAATTTCCACGGTATGTTGGCAGATTAATTAGTTCGTGTCTTAAAGATTCTAGTTTTACTGTATTCACTGGCGACACTGCTTCTGATGTCTGCCCTATAAGCGCTGGCGAGCCACAATGTCCCATTTTGGGTTCAAATGGCTCTGAGCACTATGGGACTTAACTTCTGAGGTCATCAGTCCCCTAGAACTTAGAATTACTTAAACCCAACTAACCTAAGGACAGTACACACATCCATGCTCGAGGCAGGATTCGAACCTGCGACCGTAGCGGTCGCGCGGTTCCAGACTGTAGTGCTTAGAACCACTCGGCCACCCCGGCCGGCTCCCATTTTGGGACCTACACTGTTTAACATGTACTTATCTAACATTACAGACTACATTCAGTAAACATCGCTTCCTTCGCTGGTGATACAGTGATGTATTTGCACCGACAACAATATACCGAACATTCAGGATAAACCCTAATGGGCTCTGCTACTGCTTTAAAAGTAGTTTACAGAACAGCGGCTCAAAATGAATGTAGGAAAAAGACAAGCTAAGTTCTATGCAAGAAAAAGACATGATTTACATACGCCACTGCTGTTATTCAATGAAAGCACTCCTTGGACTCACTTTGCCAAACATCTTGGAGTTCTCTGGATGAACGTCTTACCCATAAGAAACACATAACCGACGTAGCAAACAATTCAAGCAGTGTATTAGCTGCCTTACGTCCTTTACTAGACAGAATGTCGTCCCTAAATATGAAAAACAATCTTCTCCTTTACAAGTCTATAACGCAAGCAGTCACGTTGTGTTCATACCCCATATGGCATCATGCAGCGTCTACATATCTCAACATCCTTCAGGTTGTAAAATGTTTCAGACGAGACCCGTTCCATACTGAAAGCTGTAACACCAAAATTCATCAGTCCCCTAGAACTTAGAACTACTTAAACCTAACTAACCTGAGGATATCACACACATCCATGACCGAGGCAGGATTCGAACCTGCGACAGTAGCGGTCGCGCAGTTTCAGACTGAAGCGCCTAGAACCGCTCGGCCACCGCAGCCGGCGCTTGGCTAGTCACATGAAATGTTCATGTAGATGGGTATAAGGACCCTTGGGTCCCAATCCTATAAATAATAATTGATATTACGCTAATCATTATGTACACCGATGGCGACGAGCGCTACGTACTGAAAATGCTGTCGTGTCGGAACCAAAACAAATGTTTTACCTCGAATGTCGTGGAACTAATATCAGCTATTCGCAATCAAAAACGCTTACGATTTTCTCATCGAGTTGTTTTGCGCAGAGACATTCCATACAATTGCATGGAACTGCAAATCTCACCTATTCGGTTTTTTCGACAGAAAATATCCGATCCGAAATGTTTGCGTCGTAAGCAGCAAACTCGACTTTAGCACATTGTTTCAATTCAAGCACCTAGTTCATTACCAGTGTCCTATTGTCAAGAAGTGAGTAAAAATTAAAGTTTTGCAGCATGAATGGCTGGGAGACTGCGAAGTAGATGTTCAGCTGTCTTAATGGAAAGGTTTTTCCTATCCTTTGTGCCTGCAGAGATCCTTCCAACGCGAAGTACGAGCTGTGTACCGAAGTAGGCCAATATCTGTTAAGTATAGTAGCCTGTAGTGTGTGTGTGTGTGTGTGTGTGTCTGTGTGTGTGTGTGTGTGTGTGTTGGAGATAATGAGAGAAGGGAGAGGGTGAAACCCGGTGCAGGCACATAGCCTCCTCCTCTCGAAGAGCACCAAGGGGGGCGCCAAACTTTACGTCCTCATCCGACGGACGGATCACCCCATGAACAGTGTGGCATGTCCTAACTTCACGAGAATTGCGGAGAGGTTTGGAATCTAATACAGGGCATTGGCGCAAAGACTGGTGGTCAGGGACTTTACACTATCATCCCTCCTCTTCCCTCTGCCGTAAAGACAAAGGAAAAGGGAAAATTGTTAACAGCACACAGCATACCCTAGATGGTCACTCACCCAAGTACTGGACACGTCCGCCAATGCGTTAACTTCGATGATTTGACAGGAACTAGTGTGTCAACATTGGCACGGCCGTTGAGGAAATTACGAGCAAAAGACGACATTCATTTTACTGAATGCCTTATGTAGAAAAGCTTCTAACAACATTTAAACCGCGTTCTTTTCTTCGCAGTTTTTAGTTTAATAAGAGAGAACATTTCAGTCTGAGAACAACCTGTGAAGTACTCGGCGCTGAACGAGATTATGATATCAAAATTAAACTTACTACGATATATGCAAACAAGGCCATCTAAGTAACTGAGTTCGTTGATTCAAGTACATATAAAATCTACGGATAAACGGATATTAAATCACGTCATGTTAGAACTACATCCTCTGTTGCAAACCAGATCTCGATTCTCAAACAACAGCACACCTATAACAAACGCCAGGTAATCTTTAGCATTCAGTCGGGGCGCCAGCAAACAAGGACTTCTTATCATATTAAAGATTTTTTACTTCAAGTCTGTGTAAGTGCAACTGAGTAAATGAACATTTCGTCTTGTCAGATGCATTTCGCTTTAATTTACTGAGGCAACCTCAGTGACCAGAAATACATACACATCCTCACTTAAATGCAGCACTTCTAAATCAAATAGTGAGCTATGTACTTCTCAGCTGCACTTAAGTGAGAATGTGTATGTATTTCTGGCACCGAAAACATATCAATAAATTAACGCGAAACAGTCTGGCGAAATGAAATTTGCATTTATTCACTTGCACATAGACTTAACCTACAAACGGTTAATATAATATTACTTGCAACTGGTGTAGACAAACCAACTATGTTCTGTTAGTCGATCGCGTGCTTTGTAGCAGCTGAAGACACCGTCACTGCTGAAATAGGCCTCATTTGGGAACAATACAGTGACTAGTTCGGCACTGCAATACTGTTCTGGATTATCCATTGACAGAACTGACCTCGGATTAAAAATCATTTGCTTGCACACTTGTTTATGACAGCGGTGCAGTTTTTGTTCCAACAGTGCCCTCCATACAACAACTATAATCAAAGTGTGAACTTCACGCACAAATCGACGGGTGCCCGTTGATTATCCACATAGGCCGGCCGCGGTGGCCGTGCGGTTCTGGCGCTGCAGTCCGGAACCGCGGGACTGCTACGGTCGCAGGTTCGAATCCTGCCTCGGGCATGGATGTGTGTGATGTCCTTAGGTTAGTTAGGTTTAAGTAGTTCTAAGTTCTAGGGGACTTATGACCTAAGATGTTGAGTCCCATAGCGCTCAGAGCCATTTGAACCATTATCCACATAGGCGTGATCGAACACCGTCTTCCGTGCATTCTTCTGTAAGAACAATTCACTGTCGAGATCCTTGACCAGCTATCTGTGGCTTATCGATCCAGTTTCTAAAACAGCGAAAGAATTCCTTTCGATTAAGATGACGCCTGTTGCGAAACATTTTTCTTTTCATTTGTTCGGTTTTACGGGCACCACTATCTGCTGCACCATACACTGGAGGCATGACTGTAAGTTCCTACAATAAGTAGATAATTTTCCATTTTCGACCACCAGTCATTAACTATAAACAGTGGTTAGCTCCAACGTGCGCACATCACATCACATTGCAAGGAAGAGCCACCTACTTTTTTCTGGCTGTTTACAAACATGTGCCTCATATGCACGGCTCACTCAAGACCTCATACCGCCTGAAATATTCATTTTTCCAACCACCGAATCCTTATCTCAAAATACTCAGCTAAGTGTCTTCTATCGGCTGCACAATTCTGACCCCAAAGTTTGGGTCATTCTGTGTACAAACAGACTGATAATGTTTCAGCTCTTATCAAAATTGTAAACTGATATGTATGACACACCCAACTTAAATACGTAAACTACAGGGTTCAAAACTACTCTCTGCTTTGTCAATGTGTAATCTTATATCGGGCACTTCTTCAATGACATAGACTCTGTAAGCTATTATATTATGTTATTCCCTCAGCTGAATGCTCTCCGCAAGACAACGTCCTTTCAAGTTGGAAAGCAAACAAAATATCGACCCCAACGTCGGACGCACTATCATTCGACGCGGTCCACTGGCCTCAACACTAGAGGAGCAAATACAATTCGTTTAAATTTAAGCACCAAGCAACGTCAGAAGTTGTGATTTCCAAGGTTTTCCGACGATAAGATAAAAGCTATGCTTTCAGGTGCTCAGCCGATTTGACCACTCCACTTCGTGCACATTACTTCGAGGACTGACCAACATGTGTCATCAGGGGCAGTAAGTAAAAGTCCAGGAGAGCAGATACGGCGATTATAATCAGAGTAGTGCGAAGAACTAAGTTCGAGCGTTTTCATAACTCCTAAGGAGACTGGTGATTCTGGGGGCTGGTCTCCGTTCTCCAATCGAGGCTCACTGGGAGAGGGGAGGCATCATGCCAGCCACACTACAGGATTCCTGCATTTGCGCATGTGTATCCGGTGACGTCATACCGTCAACAGCAGCTAAAATTCTATGCGACATCACTCGACCAATGACAATCTTAAATGTCGCTGTAAAGGAGGCAAACTTCGTTACACGAAGTCAGTCATCTTCTGACGAATAAGTTGATGGTAATCTTAGAAAGCACGAAAATAACTCCGATCAGAAGCAGTGTGAACAACGAAAAATTTTATTGTAAGATGTTCTCTCTCTAGACTAAAAATTGAGACAGACGACCACATCTGTGGCCGAAATACTGTGCATGAATAAAGAACATACCTTCTAGGCACGCACGCAGGCGCACACACACACACACACACACACACACACACACACACACACACACACACACCCGCGCGCGCGCATCCGTTTCCAATATGACAAGTATCTCTGCGTCAGAATGATGGTACTCTAGTTCCACTGCTATTTTAATTCGTATTATTTTTTTCGTTGACGTTGAACAAATGAATGAATACTCAGTTTGTTCCCGAACGATTACACATCGTCACATCATGTAGAACATTCGACGAGTTTCTTCACCACTGAATTTTAGAACTGTACAGCCGCTAAGTTTGAAGCTCCTCCACGTACCAAATATTGCAGAAATTCTTTATAGCGTTCCTGAGGATGACAAAGCGCCTGCCTCGTGGAAGTAGTATAAACACTCAGTAACCCTACTCAATGTAATGAGCTTCAGCAGTATTAGTGTGGAAATTACTGGATACAATTTGAAAAAAAAGGGAAGAAGCTGAAATACTACTATGTTTAACGACTAGCATCATCATCTAGTCGGCTTAAATAAGTGGTACAAATTATAATGAGCAATTGTGATCCTATGCCGTGAATCATTAATATGGCCTGGATTTTAATGACAAGTCATATTTGTAATGAACTTTAATGGTGAATTTTACAATAATTCATGCACGATCCAGTCAGTGACGTGTAGAAAAATGTTTGTTATTGTTTACATATAGTCATTTTCACATCTTTTTTAGTATTAGATCATATTTCGCCCAATTTTTGCCATAACTGGTCAAACTTCGGCCAACTTATACCAAAAATGTTTCAGGAGGTATTGTTACAAATAAACACAACTACTATGCTTCTTTTTGCGTGGGGTCGAGAAAACGCCCTCGAAGTCAACAAAGGCAGCTTCCAATGTAATAAACATCGCAGACGGGGTCACATTATTCAGTTTGAATACAAACTCAGTCTGGTTCAACATGCCGAAAATAAAATGCTCCGACAGGAATGAAGTTGCAAAGTTTAGTTCGTGATCTTTGAGAGAGAGTTTTCAGCACTGGCAGAGAAACATTATTTTATAAACTATGCGACGTTACAGTTGCGTGGTGTCGAGAAAATGCTCTCGAAGGCAACAAAGGCGGCTTTCGGCGTAATAAATATCGCAAACGGGTCACATTATTCATTTTGAATACAAACTCAATCTGGTTCAACATGCCGAAAATAAAACAGGAATGAAGTTGCAAAGTTTAGTTCGTGAGCTTGGAGAGAAAGTTTTCAGTACTGACAGAAACATTATTTTACGAGGGTTGATTGAAAACTAATGCCTCCACCTTCGTAACTCTTCAACAGTTGGCAGCATTGGATTGCGGCAGGTACTGGCTTGTTACGTAGCCTCTTCTCTACAGCTCCAGTTGGCGGGAAGCCATAGCATTGAACGGTTGTATTGTTACAGTGTAAAGTATGGAAACCTGCGCAGACGATCGGTCAATGCGATTTAAACAACGTGCAGTCATTGAATTCTTGGCTGCAGAAGGTGTCACCCCAAAGGAGATTCATCAGAGATTGAAAGCAGTTAATGGTGATTGTGTTGATGTGAGTACTGTGCGTCGTTGGGCGAGTAAGTTAAAGGCGGGAACATCTGACCTGCGTGAAAACAAAGAGTTGGACGTCCTGTGACAGCAACCACCGAGTTTCACAAGCAAAATGTTGACATATTGATTCAGGACGATCGTTGTATCACTCAGAGAAAAACTGCAACCACAATCGGCATTTCACAAGAACGTGCGGTTCACATAATTGCTTTGTTTGGCTATCGGAAGATGTACGATGGGTACCCAGACGCTGACTTCTGAAATTAAAGCGCACAGACTTGAAATTTGCCAGGAACTCCTCTCGCGTTACGAGAATGAAGGTGACGCCTTTCTCCACTCAATTGTGACAGGAGACGAAACGTGGTGCTTCTGATGAAGACGTTGAGAGAACTGTGAGACTGTGATTGCGGAAACAGAGTGTCGACTTCTTCCGTGACGGCTTCAGAAAACTTGTTCGTCGTTGGCAGAAATGTATCCAATTGGCTGGTGATTATGTGGGAAAGTGAATACTGGCAATTCCAGATCACATTCTTAGGATTATTTCTGCGTTTGACTTATTAAAATATCCCCATCCAAAACCAATTACCGAAGGTGGAGGCATTACTTTTCATTCAACCCTGGTATTAACTATTTGACGTTACAGTTCGTGCAGAAAAGCGCTTTAACTTGCAACAACACTGTCATACTGTCAAACACAGCCGTTGCCTGAAGATAAATAGTGAAAATGATTGCAGACAGACGCGTTACTGGAGCAGACAGGTCCATCTTCAACCATGCAATCACTCTCCAAGGACTTTTGCGTTATGTTGGTGTCTTGCAGTGTCCCATCCGAGAAAATGTAGATTCACGCTTCAGACAGTTCCGAATAAATCTATGTTGAGAAAGAACTACGAGAAGATGCTCAAAAAAATACGAATTAATTTTGCTGATCAAAAGGTCCAGGTGCCCATAGATGAAACCACCCTTCTGAGCGGGCGTTATGCTGCAAATGTATTTGTCGGTGTTCTAAAAAATGTTCTTCCTAACATGCGAAACTGTAGAGAGAGTAAACAAATCGACAACTGCTATTTTGTTTGAAAATTCTATGAAGCTACTGTGGCAGGATGGTGTGAACACAGACAACATTTTCCTGCTTGTAACAGATAGTGCTTCAAATGTGGCTAAAACTGCCACGAGGCTTCAGATTCTGTTCCCCAGTATGGTGTGTGACTTACCTTCCACATACGTGAGAAGAGTTGCAGAAGAGGTGCTATTAAATTATCCTGATGTGGACAAATTAATTTTCTGTCGCAAGAAAATCTATGTGAAACTCCACTACGGGTGCAGAAATTCTGGGAACAAACACTTCCACTGCCCCGCCCCCCTTAGCCTGTTCTGACACAATGGGTTTCTTGGCTTATTGATGATGAGTATTACTGCACCAACGTCACAAACATAAAGACAAAAAATTGTGAGCCTGATAGCGATAAATCAAGTGCTGTCAAAACTGTGATAGGGGTCTTTCTAAGTACCTTGTCTGGAAACTTGATGTACATGAAAGTCAACTTTTCAGTGGTATCAAAAGCCATCAGACGACTGAAAGCTGCAGGTATTTAACTGTGTGAAGCCCTTGATATTGTGCAATATGTGTATAACGAGTTGGGTCGAACTGGTGGTCATTTGGCTGACAAAGTGAACAACAAATTGCAAAGTGTTCTCCAGCGGGAGCCTTCATATTCCACAATGCGCAAAACCAATGACCGAAGCTTGCCTGCAGTGATCTTGCCGCCTTCAAATATGCTCCTGTAACGTCCTGTTATGAGGACAGGAGCTTCCACAGGAACAGAACTATTCTCACGGATAACAGTTCATCTCTTAAAAACTTTACAGAAACTGAAGATTGTTAGGACGTGTTAACTAATTTGAAATACTTAACATATGGTGTGTAGTAGTAAAAACATGGTTTTATTGTTTGGATAGGTGTTGTTGTTTACAATGTACTGCATGTTTTCTTCAGACACAGGACACTTTTCAAACATAAGTGCTAGCCAGTTTCAAATGCTTCAAAAAGTAAATACTATACTAAATTTTTTTCAGAACTGAATTATGTATTATATACGGTACATAAAAAATCAACACGTATATTTTTAAATAAGTCTAATTTTACTTTTAAAGTTATATTTATATAAGTTTTGGATCATAAATGGTTACACATTTCGCTGTTTTTAAGGGGTTTATAATCAGGCCCTTATCATTAAACATCGATGAGCATTTGTAGATGTACCTGTATAATTGGCATTGTCTAAGGGATTTTTAAATTTTACAACAAAAACTTATTACGTCAAAACTTGGCAGATACGCGTTTCTGGAGTGCTGATATCACAATGAAGATCCTTCGCTAACCAACTGATGCCCGGACGATGATTTGCTTCCATTTGTACATTGGAGGACTAAATACATTATTGAAAAGACTGTAGGCGAAGATTACAATAAAGTCTTTTATTCATTTCAGTGCCTTAGCTTTTCCAAGAATAATTAACTAATGGCTACCACGAAAATAGATTCATCACAACACAAACAAACACACGCACAGACACACAAATTACGAGGGCGTGCTGGAAAGCAACGCCTCCGATTTTTGTGTGAACACCCTTAAATATTGCTAAATAAAACTATCTTCATTGACAGTCAACGTCTCCTTTCTTTCATGTCATATTCATTTCTCAACACTTCACCCTGGCAACGAACACATTTCTGCCAACGAAAGACCAGTTTATTGATACCGTCAGTGGAGACTGTTTGATCTTGTTGAAGCAACCTCACCTCTGCCTGCACTGCTTCATCACTATCAAGACAGTCCTCGAAGGTCTTCTTTAAATTTTTGAAACTGATGAAAATCGGATGGGGGCCAAGTCGGTACTCTTTGAAGAACAACCCATGAGAGTGACCCCAGGACGTCGGATTGTTGCAGATGTCGCAGCGCTCGTGTGTCGTTTGGCATTATCATGATGAAACAGAGGGTGCTGCATGTGTGGACGAACTCATCGAATTCGAAACTCGATTACGGCACGATGTTTAACGCACACCGACGTATTTACGTTACGCAGCGCCTTGTTACATGCTCCAATTCGGAACCCTCTAGCGACAGAGAATTGCAAATATGTAGACATGAAGATTAAAGATTTAAGAGTTTTGAGATACAAACTTCGGAGGCATTGCTTTCCAGCATGCCCTCGAACACTGGTAAACTGGAAGGGCACATGAAGTGAGCATAGTGTTTGATGTTACAAAACAAAGTCATACTGCAGCCGGTCCTGTTTTCACTTCTAAAATACTTAGAAACTGTGACGCACAAACTGCACGAAAAGTACACTACTGGCCATTAAAACTGCTACACCAAGAAGAAATGCAGATGACAAACGGGTATTCATTGGACAAATATATTATACTAGAACTGACATGTGATTACATTTTCACGCGATTTGGGTGCATAGATCCTGAGAAATCAGTGCCCAGAACAACCACTTCTGGCCGTAATAACCGCCTTGATACTCCTGGGCATTGAGTCAAACAGAGCTTGGATGGCGTGTACAGGCACAGCTGCCCATGCAGCTTCAACACGATACCACAGTTCATCAAGAGTAGTCACTGGCGTACTGTTGACGAGCCAGTTGCTCGCCCACCATTGACCAGACGTTTTCAATTGGTGAGGGATCTGGAGAATGTGCTGGCCAGGGCAGCAGTCGAACATTTTCTGTATCCAGAAAGGCCCGTACAGGACCTGCAACATGCGGTCGTGCATTATCCCGCGGAATGTAGGGTTTCGCAGGGATCGAATGAAGGGTAGAGCCACGGGTCCTAACACATCTGAAGTGTAGCGTCCACTGTTCAAAGTGCCGTCAATGCGAACTAGAGGTGACTGGGACGTGTAACCAGTGGCACCCCATACCATCACGCCGCGTGATACGCCGGTATGTCGATGACGAATTCACGCTTCCAATGTGCGTTCACCTCGATGTCGCCAAACACGGATGCGACCATCATTTTGCTGTAAACAGAACCTGGATTCATCCTTAAAAAAAAGACGTTTTGCCATTCGTGCACCCAGGTTCGTCGTTGAGTACACCATCGCAGGCGTCCTGTCTGTGATGCAGCGTCACGGGTAACTGCAACCATGGTCTCCGAGCTGATAGTCCATGCTGCTACAAACGTCGTCTAACTGCTCGGGCAGATGGTTGTTGTCTTGCGAATGTCCCCATCTGTTGTTTCAGGGATCGAGACGTGGCTACACGATCCGTTACAGCCATGTGGATAAGACGCCTGTCATCTCGACTGCTAGTGATACGAGGCCGTTGCGATCCAGCACGGCGTTCCGTATTACCCTCCTGAACCCACCGATTCCATATTCTGCTAACAGTCATTGGATCTCGACCAACGCGAGCAGCAAAGTCGCGATACGATAAACCGCAATCGCGATAGGCTGCAATCCGACTTTTACCAAAGTCGGAAACGTGATGGTACGCATTCCTCCTCCTTACACGAGGCATCACAGCGACGTTTCACCAGGCAACTCCGGTGAACTGCTGTTTGTGTATGAGAAATCGGTTGGAAACTTTCCTCATGTCAGCACGTTGTAGGTGTCGCCACCGGCGCCAACCTTGTGTGAATGCTCTGAAAAGCTAATCATTTGCATATCACAGCATCTTCTTCCTGTCGGTTAAATTTGGCGTCTGTAGCACGTCATCTTCGTGGTGTAGCAATTTTAATGGCCAGTAGTGTACTTAGAAACTGTGGCGCACAAACTGCACGAAAAGTATAAGATTCGGTTATCGGCGATTATTAACAGTTTCATACCGACAAATACAACCAAGAGAAAAAGCAACTGCTGATTATTGGATGAAGTGTGAACAACTAAACCGGTAAAATGAACGGAGCAAGCGAATATACATTAAATGGACAACACGGAACAGGCAGCAATAATCTCCAAGGACGAGACAAAGAACACTTAGCAACGGCAATGCCTGGCGCTCGTCAAGTCATGACTCACGAGGCCGTTGCTGCAGACGAGCAGGAAGGAACGCCTTCAGAGGATTATTACTGACTGACGCATCGTGCCGTTCGCGTTACGGGATTGGCTGCGTGTTTCCTAACTGTTCCGCACCACACATTAATCCTGACGCCGTTCAAACAGCTCCGCAGCTACTACTTCAAAAAACACACCATACGAGACTTTGTTACCATCTTCCGCCGGTAACTATGGCGTACCGCATACTATACCACCACTACAACACACTGCTAGTCGTTCTGTTCGACATCAACTTCGTAAATCAGTGCACTATAGGCGAACTTGAAAATCTTATATATACTACGTAGCAGGATGCTGTTGTACAGCAACAACATAAACTTGCGGGCGTATTTCATTTCGATAGCTGAGCCCAAGTGCTTGACTGTAAAGTCATGAAAAGCTTTGAAAACTGCTGCAAATAAAGTAAATAACAAACAGAGGTGCGTGAAAAATTAGTATGAAAATTCCATGTTCGCTCCAAATAAAGATACTATGTCAACGTTCAATGGCGGTAAAGACGCAACGTTCTCACAACATAAAGGAAACAAATTGACTACAGTGGCTCACAGTGGGGCATTTACTTTGTGCTCTTTCTTCAAATATTCTTCTACGTGTTTATATTTCGCAAACTACATTATAGTGTGTACATTATCTATGCGACGGAAAGTTAGGCCTACATCACACACCATTCTCCGCCATTTCCTCCAAACCATTACCAAATGACATGCGGAAAGAACCTTACTTGATTAGCCTTCTCGTAAGCTCCACTTCTCATTTCACCCTGAAGGTTATTTCGTATGGTACATGAACGAGACAGTAACGTTACACTCTTGCCTGACCCTTCTTTGTGGATTTTCTTTCAGAATTTTAACAATAAGCCTTGCGGCGCCTTCACTTGTGTCGTCTAATGAACCCATGATGAAATGCGCAGCTGTTCTTTGGATCTCCTCTATCTTCTTTATTGATCATACGTCGTAAAGGTCACTTCCAGACAAGCAACACTCAGGAATTAGTCGAATGAACGTTCTGTAACACACTTCCTTAGGGTGTTCCCAGGAATCTCAGAGTGACTCTTTGTTTCCTGTAATTATTTTCATGTAGACGTTACCCTTGAACTGCCCCAGACGCATATTCCTTGATTTTTTACAGTTGTAACTGTTTGCAGTGATTCGTCGTCAAGGGTTCAATCTAATAAAAATGTACCATTGCGATTGATTTCACGCAATACGTTAGATTCGTTACGTTTAAGGTCAATTGCCAATTTCTACATGAAGTGTTGATTCTCCGCAGGTCCACCTGCAATTGTCTAACACTTTCTCGTGTTGCGACTTGCCTATACAGTATACACGATGGAGAAAAAGTGTGTCACGAAATTTTAACCCTGGATAGCTGATGCCAGTAGGAACCAAGATTACTAATGTTTTGTAGGGCGACAACGCACAATTTTTAAACTACGGAATCTTGGCGCAACGTGCTCCGATTGACTGCGGGATTGCCCTGTTGTCGGATGCTCTGGACAATGCATGACCGCGAATGCTTCGCCTGCCGGAGACCGCGATGTATCCAAGGCGGCTCGCACGGTCGGTGGTAGCGCGCCAGCCTTCCACTCTGGGAGCGAATCCGCCGGGGTCCCGACACATCCACTGTAGTTACATGATAACTAACCCGTCAACAGTTGTTAGTTCGCGTACAGAATATCTTTTACAAATTGTCTCGGCCCTGAAAATGGCTAACGGGCCTGTTTCGCCAAGTCGCCTGTAAATTTCTGTAAACGTTTGCGGGTGTGGGTGTGGGTGACGTGTTGCTGGGACCGTTCCTCATACAGCCGATGAGCTTCATTCGCATTACCGCTGGTTAGTCCATAAACAAAAACCATATCTCGTTGTTCTTCAAACAAATAATGTGCCACCATGCTTACTGTGTGACTAAATCGCACGTGACGCGTGTGCGCTCCGCAGCGAATCTTCCGTGTGAATGCCTCTGACGTGAGGTGGAGACAAACAGCAACACCAATTCGACACGTGTGCGTATCACGTTGGGGCGGTGACGGGGTGAGGGACGTTCGTATGTACCCATCAACCGACGAACGGCAACAGGGCAATCCCACGGCCAATCGGAGCCCGTGGCGCCAAATTTCCGTAGTTTAAAAATGGTGCGTTGTCGACCTACACGACATTAGTTACTTCGGTTCCTACTGACATCAGCTATCCAGGGTCAAAATTTCGTGACAAAATTTTTCTCACCTTGTATACGAGGGTATTTCAAAATGTAAGTTACACATTGTTATGGTTGTCACGGAGCCATTCGCGAACCGCTGTGCGAACGGCCTCATCGTCGAATAATCTGAGATGGCTGCGAATCAGTTCCTCGATTGCCTGGACTTTGTCGTCTGTGGTCTGTGGTCGATGTAGACGGCCTTCGTCCCCGACCAGCGTCACCCACATCTGTGCGGCCTTGGTGAAATTTTTGGCACCATTTCACTAAGGCTGGACGCGACATTGCATTTGGTCCATACACCGCCAGAATTTCACGGTGAATCTGTGTCCGATTTAGGCGTTTTGTCTATAAGAATCGCAGTGTCTCATATACCTCAACTTTGGAGTACGTTTCCAGCTGCGACGCTACTTCACTTTAGACTGTGAGGCACCTCTTATGCTGCCGCAGCAGAAACCGACAACATGCGCCACTCTTGTTGTGCAGTGGTCTTACTGTGGGACGACATACGTAACTTACCGCTCAGACAATTGTAAAGCCTCGTTTCGACGTTACCCACCAGATCATTTACATATGTAGTGAGTAACTCGTCCTCCAGTACTGTCCTGAGCCGCACTCGAAGGTACTTCCCTATTTGATGATTTCTCCCCATTGAGAAAGACGTAACGAGTTCTTTTGGCTAGGATCTCTTCGATTCCTTCATGAAGCTTGTTCAATACAAGAGGGAATTCATGAAGAATAAACAGGGTATCAACCTGTTTACCACTGTCTGCTGCCTCCTGGATCTCACGAACGCACCAAGCGAGCCGCCGAGGTTCACTTCATCTATACTTGGACAAAAAAATATTTTTATCTCTGCGGACGAGATTTTCGATCTCTTACATGTCATAATGCACGGACGTAAAACGCTCTCTCTAATTCTACGAACTACTTAATATTTTAGATTCGCATTTTACGACATTGACCACACCGTGGCATCTACAGTGCAGTGCATGAGGAAGCAGGCGCCAGAGGGAGCCCCGGGAAGCGGCGGCTGCAGGCAGATTCCTCGGCTCCGGCGGCTGCTGTCTGTCTGGCTGGTCCTGTCGCTTTCTAACTGCGCCGGA
The DNA here is from genome assembly GCF_021461395.2 of Schistocerca americana. NCBI lineage: Eukaryota > Metazoa > Arthropoda > Insecta > Orthoptera > Acrididae > Schistocerca > Schistocerca americana. The sequence continues at coordinate 902,160,681 of NC_060120.1, read as the reverse complement.
AGGGAAGCGGAGAAGTGGTACCGCGCCGTCCACGATGAATGAAACTTTCCATTTCCTGCGGCGCAAAAACATCTTTCTTCCTGTCCCTGGCAGGCCGAGTCGTTCTTGCGCGCCGCATACTTTCCACAGATCTCGGCAAGGCAGTGCGGAGGCCCAGGAATGCCATCAAGCTCAAGATTGAACTGCTGCAAGCTTTCATCGAGCGCGCAAGCTTCTGTGTCCCGAGACTCTCCTCAGGTGCAATGACGTTTGTCGTAACGAATGAAGAAGCGCGCCTACTCTGACATGGACTAATCCGGGATGAACATCATAAAACCCCCATCCTGTCACTCTAGTTTAGGGTTTCCATTGGTTCCCTAAATCAGCTTCACGTGAAAACTGGAATGGTTCATTCGGTATGGCCATGGCCAGCTTATTCCTCACTCTCACACAAATGGGATACTATTTGTATATCATCACGCCTTCTGGCCTAACCAACTTTCATTTTCACTTATGTCTACACATATCATTTCCGGAAACTACAAACAGAGCAGAGGTTCTCGCTCGGGGTACGTCAGAATGGGGACAGAGTTTAGGTTTTGGTGGAGAACAATAGCTGACCCTGCCACAAAAAGTAAATTAAATTCACTGGATTGATTAGGTGGGGGACAAATCACGAAATGCTCATTCAATTGCAAGCTCAGAATTTCTAATCGCTTTTCAGAGATATCTTTTCGACCATTCAGTCTTCATCATCTTCGCACACTCAGTTTCTTCAGCGAATTTAACTGTACAGAACTTCCAATAAACTAGGACGATATGACGGCAAACAACCGACAAGGCGAACAGAATATCTGACCGGAGTGGCAGCATCGTTGTGTATACATCATCCTGAGGAGGGAGGGCTGGTGGGATGAAGGGGCGGGGAGAAGGGAGATGGGGAAGGGGGAGGGAGGGAGCGGGGAGAGAGAGAGAGAGAGAGAGAGAGAGAGAGAGAAGGGCGGCGGGGAGGGGTTCCGCGCTCCGTCGCAAAGATCATCAGGAGCGGAGGCCGCGCACAGCTCTCTTGTGCCAACGGTGATCCCAGCGACCGGCAGGCCCACCATCACTCAACCTTATCCCCCAGTTTGGTTCTCGCGACTATTGTGCTTGTAGCCTATGGCCCTGTCACTTCCTCGAACAGAAACAAACTGTTAATGGTTTCCACTCTCACAGACAGTGCTTTGTCGTGAACAGCGGCAAAAATTATCATCCAAAACTTTCTCTTCCACGCCTTTAAACTACACAAGTTGCAGCGCTCTAATAGTATGCTGAAACTCAATAGCATATTACGTCGGAAATTTAATATACTTACTCCTTACCATAAATATAAAAATTACAGCGGAAGCTGTTTAGCGCAGAGGAAGATAAGGAGCCGGCTCTTAATATACATTCAAATTCCATTACGACCTGTTTGTTTAACGACATCGTCGCGTATGGGCAGACTATGTACGTGACGGTCATTGCGTCTACTGAGGACCTGGCAAACCAACAGCAATTCCGAACAGCGACAAAGAGGTAAATTTGACACAGTAAGGGCCATCCCCAAGATGATAGGTGAACCACCGTGAGGTGGTAGTTCCCATAATCACAATGCTTTCTATAAAGGCGAGTGCCTGAAGGTTGGTTAATCAAGACCAAGACTGATCAATGTTCCGAATCAAGTTAAATGTCAGTAAGCGCATCGTCCGCTTTCCCTTCGACTGCTCCAATGGACTGAAATCTTGGCCCTTTTAATACAGATTTGACCTTGGGGAATAGATAAAAGTCACATGGTGTTAGATCAGGCGAATAAGGGTGAGTGGTCTAACACTGCGATGCTGTACTTAACTACAAACCTCTTTACAAATAATGAGGTATGAGCCTGTACGTTGTCTTGATGGTTAACACAAGACTTGTTCTCTCACAATTCGTATAGGTTTTTTTTTCTCATTTTCTCATAGGGTCGAGTAAGGACCTCAAGGTAGTAATGCTGATCAATAGTTTCAACTGCAGGAGCCCAGCGAAGATACACAATTCCATTAATCGAATGATAACTGCTTGTAAGTAATTTATTTATTTAACGACCAGTTTCTTAGCCTATAAGGCATATCATCAGGTTAGATCATCTTGAATAATAACCGATCGGCTGCTGTTGACAGAGCAGCCAAGAGGTTACTGTTCAAGATGTTTACATATGGCTGTGGTTGTCCCTCATACATGATAGTGTCTAATTCATGAATGTCGGAAAAATAGTCATCATCGCTTTGAATCTTGATTTGCTCATTCGAGCTCTTTTCGCTCTCGATGAAGTTGGGCCCTTCAAATGCATGGACTGGTGCTTAGTTTCTGTATCCTAAGTGCAAAACCAAGATTCGTCACATGTTATCACTCTTTCCAAAAAGTTTTGATCATTTTTAGTGGTATTCAAAGTGTCAGTATAAACATTTTCACGAGCTTCTTTTTGTTAGATCGTGAGAATTTTCGGCACCGGTTTCGTGCACAATTTTCGCGTGTTCAACTGGTTATGTGAAATTTACCTTTCGCATTCTCTGTCAGTTCCCACAGTTTCAGCAATTGATCAAAAACTCAACCGACGGTCAGATCGAATAACATTAGCTACTTTTTCCAACATTTTCATCCTTTTTTGATGTTGAAGGGCGTCCCGGGCGTGAGTCACCTTCAAAGTCTTCTCAGCCATCTTGGAAATGGCTTAACCACTCAAAAATGCGCGTACGTGATATAAAGTTTCGTCATACACTTCATTTAGTAAAAGATATCTTTCAGATGCAGTTTTTCCAAGTTTCATGAGAAACTTCATGACAATTCGTTCCTCATTAGGCCTATTAATTTCATTTTTCTGACAAAACAAAATAACAGCTCTTACACAAACGAAGATTACGGCCACAATGGTTTGTCTATAGATACCAGAGATGCCGCATTCGACTGAGAAGGCTTCACGCTTCACAAGTCTTGGTCATTCATCTTTGGCGCATGCGTACTTACTTGTGGCAGCATCAGTCCTGTTAGTTTATAACCACCCCTTGTATTGTGCCCAACGTCGAAGAATGTTCAGTAAATAAATAAACTCCTCCTTTTTATCACCTACAACTGCTAAACAAAGTAAAACACACATTTCGCTTATTTCCAGGTACCTGATATGCGCAACAATATCCACTGATTAGATGAAAATCATAGATAAAACGACAGGTTGTGCTTGAACTGTGAGCCAAGGAGCCCATGTTATGATGGACTGGCAGTATCTAATCGCAAGACTCAAGTGTCCTAAACAGGCTGCAAGGGAAACTGGTATTTCTCTCTTCCGTTTATATTTACGCATTCCGAAATTAAGCACGAAATAAGACACAAATATTAGACATTTACAAGTCTTCGATTACATAAAATTTGCTGAAAGCTAATACGCGTAAGTTGTGGCGACATTTTGGATACAGTAAATTCAAAAGCGGATGTATCTCTGTACATGACCCGCAGGATACATAAGTAAGTTCCATGCTCGATCTACCGATTGAAATAACTGCATCTCAGTAACTTGTAAAACGAGTCAAGTCCAATACTTGTCAAATCATATAAGGTTTCCATTACACTACCGCCAGGCATACATTTTCGAAACATCGAGAAAGACTGCTGAAAGAATTAAAGACGAGTAGAGCAAATACTGCGAGAGGGTTCATTATATAAAGCTGTAGTACTGCGCTACAAGTTCACAGAAGCTCGATGACCTTTCCGTACTGGTGCCTATAGGCGGCTCAACGCCTCGGCCTTCATATGTATAAAGTCTCCCCCCTCACGCAACAATAAATATAGTTGGAGAACCTGGAACTATTCTATAAGTGAAACTGACACTCAGTCCTTAATGATGCTGTTAGATAAACAGATCCAAATGTCAAGTTGCTTGTTGGTCATCGTGCAAAAATGAGTATGTATAATGAAGTGCACAGCGCCAAAAGTGCCTAGTTTGTAGAGAGAGACATGGCGAAGGATACGCCGCTACAAAATGCGCTGTCGAGTTCATTTAGGACACAAACCAGTTAAAAGATAGCACATTGAGAATTACGTAAAAACACTTCTAGTGCCTTCCTGCATTTTCCGATTAAACGTACATAGTCCGCATGACGTCTGGTAAATAAGTATTGGAAAACACATGGGTCGCCTAAAACCTATTGCGAAAACTATCATCGAACAAATAAATAAAGACAACAGGAGTTTCAAATAACAAAATACCTTTATTTGTTTTCATGGTAATATCTATTGGCTACAACGCACTTTTGATGTCTATAAAGCTTTTAAGAAAGTAATGTTGGAAAACATACTAACAGCTGCAAAATCACTCTGTGTACTGTGCTATTAGGTACCATCTAGCGATCGGCAACAGGCCACAAAGCGTTAGCTTACCATACATGTATCTATAACCTGCCATGATGTCCACAAAGATCACTCTTGTCTCCAGTTTGCAACATGTAACGTCCTATATGCATCAAAATTTCTATCTTTGAAATGTTAAATATGAATAGAATCACGGTGAAAGTATGTGCTCGCAATCAGTAAAGTCTAATTTGAAAGGTTTGTTTTCAGGCTGAATGTACGGGACGGATGTACACGTTCCGCACAGTCACCAAGTGAACATGATACAACCTTGTGTAATGAAAGACCAGCTACGCGACTGGATTCAGGACTTTCTTTTGCCTAGAATTCAATGCCTGATTTTAAACGAAGAGCGCCTATTATTTTCCACATTTGAAAACGGTCTGGTAGACAGCGTTCGAAGCTCGCTGAGGCTGTTAGCAGAAGATGCTGCTGTCTACCGGAAGACTGCAAACCCAGAAGACTACAGCGAAACGCAGGATGACTTATACAGACTTGAAGATTGATGTACGGACTCACCGTTGACTCTCAACTTGTAGGAACGTAATGCAATGATTGTAAACGTCCAAAAGAATATTGCTGTTCGTTTAATTTTGGTAATGGGACTGCAAACGGTGCTTACGGTAAAAGATCTAGGTTCGAAGAGTATGCGTCTCGGTATAGAGTACTGCTTGTCAGTCAGGGAACTTTTTCGGGTCTGATAAAAAAGGAAGCAGAATGGTGCATTGAAGAAAGGTCCGTTTCGTCACGGCTTTTTTTTTCCTTTTTTTTGGAAAATATCATATGACCAAAATGGTTGTCAAATTCAAACGGCATAAATTACAATCGAGATAATTTGTATTATGGAAAGGTGTACACGGAACGTCGTGCAACACTTACTTCCTTTCACTTACATCTCGCGGAAAGGAAAAAAACAGTGACGTTCGAGCTCGTCTGGACTCTCGATGAGGCGCTCTCCCCGCGCGCAACTGGCGAATGAGACTGGTAAGTCATGAATGCTAAGAAATAGCGCATCCGCAGAATCCTTCGTCAGACATAATAAGGTGGCTTGCGGAGTACTGTTGTAGACATCGATTTTTAGAAATAAGAGTTGCGTATTGGGGACTGATCTGCGTTCGCCAATCTGATGTTACCTGCGCCAACGATGGAGTAACTGCACAGCGTAGTGAAATCACGGGCGCAGCCCATCTCCTGGACCACGACGACGGCGGCAGGGAAACTTCCCCTGGCGAACAAGCGAATGGAGGGTAGGATGAGGGGCATCTCGTGGCACCGCCATTACTTCTCTGACGGAGGCTTTCTGGACAGGGTTGCCTATTATTACAGGCGGGTGAAACCTCGGTAGGTCAGAGGTATCTTTAGAAGAGGGAAAAATGCCGTGCTGCCAGTAACATAGCGGCCAGCACAAAGAGCAGGCAGCTGTGCCGCACCGGCGGCAGGGCGCTTAAGGGGAGTTGGAATGCCCTATCTCGCCAATGTTAAATTTGCTAACTTTGTGTACCTTTTTCTTTGGAACTATTATCTTCAGAACTTTGAAATTCTGGCAGAGGTTTTCAGCATATATTGTGAGCCCACTGAACTAGAACCAATGTTTTCTTTTTGTTGGTATAGTATTTATGAATTTTTTACCATTAAGCCATTTTTTATTGGAAAAAGTATAACATAAACTTCCCTAGTTCAGAGAATAAGCCAGTTCTTGTCATGATTCTAGTTCAGTGGCCTCTTTGAACTGTTTTGCAGCATTTCTGAAAATTTGAATGTTGTTGGTTGAGTGGTTTATGAGATAAAGGTACATGTAACACTAAAAATGTCAAATGCCAGAAAATGCGATTAAAGTAATTTATTATGAAAATTCACAAATACCTTTTATTCTATTATCAAAAGTGTCCAGCAGAGTAATCAGGGTCATCTTCTAGTTCTTCTTCTTCACCTAGAAGCTTTCTTCTCCTTGCTGCCCTTGCTTTTTTTGTATTAAATTCAGCTGCATACTGAGCCTTCCTTACTCGCACGCTGTCCAGAAGCTGAAGACCTCTGATGGTGTTGATACCAGGAGCAATGCCGAGCCTTGCCATGACCTTTAGCCTACCCATATGACCATCATTGAATGAAATAACAGCATCACTGACTCCCCATTTCAATGTTTTTATCCCAACAAATACATTCTTAGGTACACGAGTCCAAATGAGGTTGTTGAACGACTCGTTTTGATTCTGGGTACAACCATGAAGACATTTTCGCAGAAGATCAGGATGCCCCAAGTCTCTATATATTGGTTTAATTACTTCCATAACAGCCAATGGAATATAATTTTTATGGTGATAAGGATCCCCAGTAGCTTGAGATTTTCTATAATTGCACCATGACTGAGGACCATCTGGACAAGCAAAATGTTGAGGATTATCATCAGTTGATGATCGATGTAAATATGTGGCCCATACAGCTTGTCTCATTTCCTGCAAATTATTTGCATTATTTCTTATTGCCATACCATAGTATTGTTGTAATTCATTTATAATTTTATCTGACAGGCGACCTCTAATGGTTTTACCATCTGACAAAATTTTGTCCTTCAGATTCTGTTTCAGTTTCCTTAGACGAGTGCCCATTCGTTTCTGAACATGACCGACACATTCTAGTTTAGTTATTGTCTTATTGACATATGGCATGGATTCTGTAACACTTTTGTATGCCTTGGAGTCCCCATCTCCAAGGAATTTTGTGTAAAATACTCCCCGTTCTTTTTCTGATCTGCTAAACATTTTCACAGCAGCGGCAGCCTCCATGCCTCCACTCGTACCTTCATAATTCTTGCTACATATGTGAGCTGCTTCTATCTTACCAGATGCACAATGGTAACAATGTTTAGTGAGCACTTCATAGTCCAAAACTTTACCGCTGTCCACACTAGTAACAGTAGCAACAGCATTTTTGGATGTGTGACCCCTTTTCTGCCAGGTTCCATCAAAAGCAACAGGGATATCTGGGTTTCCTTCATTTATATATTTTGCTTCACTGGCAGCAGCTTTCATTGATAAATCTGCTACAGACTGAACAGCATCTCCTATCACTTCAGTGTAATTGTCAATTTTAGCAGGTGGAGGTGGAAGATTCATTATGGCACAAAATGTTTGAGCAGCAGTATGTCCTTTACCAATTGCTCTCATTGCATACATTAGCCTGATATTACTCTCAAACAAATTGCTACTGCATGTTTTAGAGCTCCAAAAACAGGTCTCATTTTCACAACTGGCACAAACTATAGCAATTTTGCAGGAAAGTCCTATAGATTTTGTTATGTTCATATCAAAAGAACCTCCACAAAGATTACAACACAAACATTTCTTCATAAACTCAGTAAAAACAGGAAAGTCGACTAAAACATATTGTTCATTAGAAGCTTCATCTGTAATTTCACTTGCACAGTTTGATAACTTCTTTTTTGATGCACTGGTGGGCGTGTCTCCTTCACACATCTCAGCTGTACAAACGTCAGAACTTTCACCAGCATCAACAGGTGCTGAAGCAGAATCACTTGAACAAACGTTATTTGTAAATCTATTACCGCGAAACTTTCGCTTTTTAAATAATGATGCACTCCTAGGCATCGTAGAAACTACGCACTCACCACTGAAAGTCAAAACAAGACAGATAACAAACTCCAAATGAGCGACAAACTAAACTCGAGGCTCAAAACAAACACTCACAGATCAAAAACTGAACAATAAACACAGCTAGTCGTAAAAACAATGGTACCTATGGAAGGATCAAAGATTCTACAACTGAAGAGTGAAATCCACAGCCTTCTATATGTAATGTTTTCGGAAATGCGAAGATTTAAATGTGTACAAATCACAAGATGGGTAACTTTGCTGGGCGCACATGTAATTTTGAAAAATTAAATAAAAATACTTCCAATTGGAATTTCTTAACAAATTTTGCACCATTTTAAGCAGAAAATTTCAAATTAAGTTATAAGGTTAAAAACTGAAAATGTGAATTTTTTCCATTTTCCGGCATTCCAACTCCCCTTAAATGGCAGCGGAAGGGCGACCCAGTTGGGCCGATCGGCAGGTGTGGCCCGTGGCGAGACAATGCTCCCGTAATGACACCGGAAGGGCTCCCACGTCACCGCGCAGGCACGCGAGCGGCGCTTCCACCTGCCGCTCCACTACTGAGGGAAACGTTCACTACGCTTGTGCGCAACACGGACGACGCAACACTAGCAAGCCATCCGAAACACATTCTGTCACCCAGATGACGTTAACAAATTCGGGATGACCGGGCGGATATTTGAACCGCAATCCAGTCTGCTAAGCACTACATCACCTCGCTCGCCCTTCCGGAAAGAATGAGCGAACAGTTGAATCCAATGCCGGTAGATTACACTATTCGATGTTCTCTGTGAGAAAACACCTCAGATCAAGTTGAACCGCTCTGCAGAAAAAAACATACCCTCTGGAACAGCAACACGTAGACACTGATGTTAAAACGCGAAAAACGGGAGGCATTTTTACGAATATCCCTTATAATAGGTGCATGTCATACTGCGCTCTATCTGCAAGTTATACGTCAGTCGTGAACCCAAAGAAATAGGTAATATTGTTATTATCATAGCCACCTTGGGTCGCCAGTACAGATCGCGGATTAGCTGCATAGAGAGATATATACTAATGAGCCAAGAAATGACTTCCTTGAAGTATCTTTAGGACGCAATACAGAAGCTATTCTGCGTGGAATGGATTCGAAAATCCTTGCTAGATTTCCAGAAGTATGTAGCACCAATTGTCTTGCACACGTCAGACAACTGCCTTAAATTACGGACAGGACGTTTGTAGGCGCGGATTTGGCGCCCAACCAGGTCTCAGTTGTTTTGCAACGAGTGAATTTGTTGGCCAAAACATCAACGTGCGTTTACCACAAATGACCCTCGAAACACTACAGCACGATTCTTGTCTAGATAGCTTTCCTTCTGGAAGACGCCATCGCCGCTGGGCACATCAGGCTTGGCAATTGACCCTAAATAATGAAAAGAGTGAGGACACCCACACGAGTGCTAAAAGGAATCCGTTGAACTTCGGTTGCACGACAAATCGGTCAAATCTAAAGGTCGTCAATTCCACTAAATACCTAGGAATTACAATTACGAACAACTTAAACTGGAAAGAATTCTGAGAAAATGTTGAGGGGAAGGTGAATAAAAGACTGCGATTTACTGGCAGAGCTAGTACAACACATCTACTAAAGAGACTGCCTACACTACGCTTGTCCGTCCTCTTTTGGAGTAGTAATGCGTGGTGTGGGATCCTTACTAGATCGGATTAACAGAGTACATCGAGAAAGTTCAAAGAAGAGCAGCACGTTTTGTATGATCGAAAAATATGGGAGAGAGTGTCACGAACATGATACTGGTTTTGGGGTGAACGCCATTAAAACAAAGGCATTTCTCGTTGTGGCGGGATCTTATCACAAAATGTCAATCACCATTTTTTTCCCTCGGAATGCGAAAATATTTTGTTGATGCCGACCTACATCGGGAGAAACAATCATCATGATAAAATAAGGGAAACCAGAGCTCGCATGATAAGATATAGGTGTTCGTTTTTCCCGCACGGTTTTACGGAGTGAAATAATACAGAATTATTGATAATCCTATGATTCCGTGCCCACTTGCAGTCATAGTTGACGGTGTCATTGCGTCAACGTGGAAACACATAGGGGTTATATGTTCAACAATGTTGAGCTGAATACTGTCCTCTGAAACACTAATGGCTGCAACAGCATTGTAATCTGTCATTAGATCTGCGACACCTCGCCGCCTATCTTTTTCCACAAAGGGGGCAAGCCTCCGACCTCCACGCTGAGGAAAGGTTTGCAAGTCGAAGAGAAATAGGAGCACAGTAGGACACGAATAATGATGATAAGGGAGAAGAAAGCGGCTGTCTCACAAAGAAAGGAGAGGAGAAAGAAGGTAACTGGGATAAGATCAGAACATTGGCTTACATACTTCCCTTACCGCCTGATGTGCCCTCAGTGCCACCAGGCTGCATTCGATCTGGAGGCTGTATTCGATGTGGCAGAGGACAGTATTCATAATGCTTTAGTTTATCATTGTATTTCGATCTGCTCGTAAAAGATTAAAGTAGAGAGCGCTAGGATACGAGACAGTGCGGCGAGCCAGTGTCGAATTATGTGGAGTAAAGTGATCCAGAGAACCAACTAATGGTTCAAATTGTTCAAATGGCTCTGAGCACTATGGGACTTAACATCTATGGTCATCAGTCCCCTAGAACTTAGAACTACTTAAACCTAACTAACCTAAGGACAGCACACAACACCCAGTCATCACGAGGCAGAGAAAATACCTGACCCCGCCGGGAATCGAACCCGGGAACCCGGGCGTGGGAGAACCAACTAATGACTGAGTGATCGTGCATGGTGGAGTCGACGAGGTAGTGTCATATTTACCATACACGTTCTGTCTCTGTATACCTCAAATATGCAGAATTAAACACAAATATTTTAAAAAATCTCAACGCCTGATTAACCACCATAGTGATTCTTCAATTTCTCCAGGCGTATTTTATGGCGAAATAAAGCTCGGGTGAACAGCCTGGTATGAGTGTGTATGTGTCCTATGCAAACTCATACCAAGCTGTTCACCCGAGATTAATTTCGTCAACCACCATAGTGTTTCTGCAGCAATTATTGTTGTTTTTAGGCAGTTTAGTACACCAGACAACGGCAGGCGCCACAGGAACACAACATACGAATAGTTAAAATACTAAAACACGAGGTCCACAGATAACTTTCCTAAAGGGGCGATATGAAGAAATGAAAATAATTTGACTACAAAAAGAAAGCAATGCTGCAGTCAATGTGTATTGAAGACATATGGAGTGTTAAGAACTGGAGACAGTGCAGAAAAAAATAGATACAGAGAGAGAGAGAGAGAGAGAGAGAGAGAGAGAGAGATTAAATCACGAGACGCATTTTCTTACAAGAACAAGCACACTACAAAACAGACATTTTTATAATTCGATCACTTTACGTCGCAGCTACCTTTCAACTCTGTATCTCCCATAACCAGAATAAAAAGGACTTACAACTCCTGTTTACCATATTGTTGAGGTTTAAAGGAGTGTCGCTTACTTTAGTACTCTAAAAACATTCCACGACTATCACCGAAAATACGTATACTGAATTACAATTTCTGAATCTCATTCTCAAGGTATAAGATCAGCAGACATGAAGAAGAAGCTACAACAACAGTACTAATAATAATAATAATAATAAATCGATAAATTAGTTAATCTTTGAACTTCCTCTTTAAAAGCTGTTACAACGGGAGAGTGGTCAAAAGGGAATCTCAGGAGGTGCTTGCGAACATTAGTTTTTCTGTAAAAGAAAAGAATCTTTGCCCGAACGGTCTTACGTGGATAAGAAGTAGATTTATTCATTTGGTTAGCGGCCGCCGGCACAGCGCGAGTGTTGAGTTATATTTGTCACCTTCGACTGAATCGGTTGGGAACAGTTCCCAACTCACAAACGACGAAGATCGTTATGTAACCATAGAAATTATTTGTACATATGCTGCCATCAAAATGTCGACATCAGCAGAGAGAAAAAAGCGAGAGTCTTGTTTGAATTCTTGGAGTAACTTAACAGTTACTTCGGTTGATCGTTCACTTAAGTACTGACACTCCACTTGTAACTAAACTACATTTAAAGTAGCCACGACTTCACGCAGCTGGTGACGACAATAACCTTGGCTGCATACTGCATAAATAACATTGCGAAGGCTACGCTGATCCACTCAGAACAAAAGAGGAGGCGTGCTGTTCTTTATTGTTGTGGCACAACAATGGCCGACCGCAAGCCAACGCATCAGCAAGCCAACTCTTCGATGTTAGGAACTTATATAGAATAACCTCGGTTTCGAAGAGGAAGTGATGCGTCGCCTACTCTACTGTCCAGCTTAGGCTGACGACGTTTCACGTCCCTTAAAACAATTGCAGGGCACAATGATGACATGGCTCGAACGTTGTTTGCAGAGAGAAATGCAAAAATTGGTGCACGTTTAGGACAAATGTCTTAATCGCCAAAATGATTTTGTTGAAAACCGTCAAAACAGGTATACAGTACGCCCTTAACTGATATTTACATTTCATTTAAGTTCCTGACCTATCAGAAATAAGACTGTAGCCATCATAACAAATCTAGTTTCCACAGGATTACTGCAGTTCACAGTATCAAGGAAAGAACTGTCTCATCGACAGAAAGCATAACTACTTTCTTGTTCCAATCTGGAGTAAATACACTAATTTTATTTCGTCTCGCCACCGCCTTGTATCCTTTCCTCCCGTCGACCTATAATAATTAAATAGCTGAAAAAGACGTTCTCTCACCCTTCCCTCTTATTACTCTCTCTTCTGCTACTGTCGTCGTGACTTTACCTTGTCATGTGACCAAGCTCAATTCTTGCAACAATAGGCAAACGCATCTGGCAACGTCGTGGGAATAACGATTGGCAGGTCCGAGTTCTGTGCGCAGTTCGATGCCAACTGAGCTATCGCTGTGGCTTAGCCACTGGACTGTCATTCGGCAGTATGACGTTTTAAATTCCTGCCCGGCCAACAAGATTTACAGTTCCTTACATCACTTAAGCCGAATGCCGGATTGGTTCCTTGTGTGTGTGTGTGGACCGCTCCGGTCGCAGGTTCGAATCCTGTCTCGGGCATGGATGTGTGTGATGTCCTTAGGTTAGTTAGGTTTAATTAGTTCTAAGTTCTAGGCGACTGATGACCTCAGAAGTTAAGTCGCATAGTGCTCAGAGCCATTTGAACCATCTTGTGTGTGTGTGTGTGTGTGTGTGTGTGTGTGTGTGTGTGTGTGTGTAGTTTTCAGAACTTCGTTTACGTTTTTACTTGCAGTTCTCATTTTAGAGACTGTACTATCTTCCTCTACACTAGCCACATTACATAGGCGCTAAAGACCTTGCTATCGTGCCCCCACAAAACCGTATCATCATCATCATCGTTCTTATGGATGTTTTCCTTTAGCGACCTCGGTCACGAGGCGCCTGGTGCGCTCTATAAACAGCATGACGTTCGCCACAGTTTGGTCGATTAAATGCGGAACTTATCTCTCGGCTGCTTAAGGCATTTGAGGCTATGCGTCACACCACATCACATGATTCGCGCGAATTTCGATTCAACGCCCTGTAAACAGCGATAAGTGATACATCATTTGTCAGATATAATGGAACGCTATCGTATTATCTGAATGCGAATAAGCAGCTGTTACTCTTTATTATTTGGATCAAATTAAGGTGAAAAAAACTAAAAACTTACAGGCGATCTTGCAATGGTTGGTCTCGCCAGTAGCAGCGCACACAAAGGACAAGGGTTTCCAACTGCGGTAATTATTTAGTATAAATAACTGATAACGGCGTTTTCTTCTAACATCGACCATGGCGCAATACCCACTAAAAAAATAACTGGATAGGTGCGAGTAGGGCTCGCGCACTAAAGGATTTGTACAAAATAATTAAGTGTACAAACAGTTCATCCATTACGGGAATCGAGAATCTCTTAAGATTTCTGTCTGTTATCGGTCCCAGGGATTCCAAGACGTTCGAGAATGTTTAATTTCACGTTTGACGTCGGATAACAAACAATAAAAGAAATATTTTGTTCGTGAGGTGTAATTACAAATTTTCTTTAATTGTACCGTGAAACCTTGATTCTTGCCAAATTCCTGAATTCTACGTCAACGGTAATTATGCAACAGGCTTTAACGAGCGAGTTCGGGAATTCAAAACACGGCATAAATAGCTGTAACTTTTGATTGCACTGACTTAGAAGTTCCCTTTTCTACACCACCGAGGGACATAATTTTCAACTTGATACGTCTACCCATTTCTGAGAAAACAACAAAGTGACGTATTAGGATTCCGTTTTAACCGATTGAGGTCCGGAACACTAAAAATCACCAAAAGCACAAATGTCGGGCGCGAAAGTCTGCAACGTATGATATCGAAATTCTGATACAACCTTATCCACATTCTTACAAGAAAACCTCTTGGAAATTGCATAGAGGATTTTATAAAACGCAATAATCACACGCGACAACTAAGAAATACGTGTGAAGGGTATCGTTCACGTATAACTGAGTAACAGATAGACACAACATGATTTTTCCATGCCAGCTGTGTAAAGGAGTGCATGTAATGAGTCACACAGTGGAAAAATATTATTTACATAGTGTAAAAATACCATTTACTTAGTGCAAAAACAACAGAATAATTTACCATGTCGGTCTAAAGAGAAAGTATCTATAAAAATTCAACTAGAGGTCACTTTCTAAAAATAAGGAACGCTATTTTACTGAACGAACATGATTTGGATTTCTTTATGTGCCTGGAAAATACCAAGCCAGAACCGCCATAACTGGAGGCGGGATAAACAGACTCTGACCTTAAGAAAGACAAGAGCTTGCCACCTCCAATGAAACCAAGTAATTGTCTAAATGGAAACAAGTCTTCAAGTTCTTTTACTCCATGATTACAACAGAACCGTTGCCGTTATTTCTGAACAGTGATGTATGGATAATACGATCCGTTGCTAAATATTGTGGAAGCCGACGATGCAAAACTTACAGGAATAGTTCCCTTATTGTCTTACACTGAGCTTCGTTACTTAGTATTAGATTCAGAGTTTCAAGTAATAGCGAAGTTTACAAGCACGTTCAGTTCGATTCGTCGTCCCAATTACTTACTCGATCCCCGTAGTCATTTCGGTCTGTGACAGGGCAGTTGAAAGAGGTGGCGGGTCTAGGACGGAAAACATCCCTCACCTCTTAAATTCACTCGAGCACATCGTGCCAGTCCTAATGAGGTAGGGGGGAGATAAAGCACCAGTGACCACGGAAAGGTCAGGGGACGAACAAAACGCTATTCGCGGCTCTAGCAATGTGGAAACACGCGCGCGCGCGCCCACACACCACACACACACAGAGAGAGAGAGAGAGAGAGAGAGAGAGAGAGAGAGCATAAGACAAAGAGCGCTGCTTCATGTGCAAGTAGGTGAACACTGCTGTTGATTTGTCCACAAAGGTAGCCTGTCAAAGCCAGTGTCCTTATTTCGCACTAAATGTCAATTAAAAATGAAAGACTGCAACCTACGAAGAACAGAAGGCATTACTTACTACATACAAATGCTGTAAGCAGACAAGCAATTCCATTTTACTTGGAACTGGTGACGACCACACTAAAAACACTACAGATCTCAGAATTGTAAAGACGTAACTAAATTTTTCGTTAGTTGTACATGTTACTTTCCGAGGAGAAGTTACTGTATGTAAATTACGAACAACCTTTACGAGACGAGCGCCACTCTCACTTTCTAAAATGCAACGAATACACAGAAAGTAGTGCAAGAATCAAGCAAACGCATTGCAGTTAGTTTTAGTACTCTAAGATCCAAACGACGATGGAAAATCAAGTTGTGGCACATGTAAAATACACTACTGTCCAAAATTAAAGCAACATGCGGAAATTTTGCAAGATTGCGCTTATTTTGACACAAAACAGGTGACAGTAAAACAAAAACAATATAAAGAAAACAAACTGTAAACAACTGCAACATGCAAAATGGCAGACAAAAATGTTCTTAATTTTTGCCACCTTAACTTAACAGATTTGTACACACATTCCGACAACTGCTTAATATGCTCAGCATGGAGTGTGACCATCCCTGGGAGCAATACAGGCATGACAACGGCAGTGCATTCTGTGAATGATGTCATCAGTCCCAGGCAGAGACAATGTTGCCCATTCTTCCCCGCAACTCTTAGAGAATGGTTGGTGGAGCCGACGTGATGCAATCCGTCTCCCTAGTGAATCCCAGACATGCTCTATGGGACTGAAATCGGGAGAGCGAGCAGGCCACGCCATGCGTGCAACATCTTTAGTTTTCGAGAGAACATCAATCACCTGTGCTCTGTGATGTCGAGCATTATCTTCCATCAATACGAAGTCTGGGCCCAAAGCACCTCGCAACAGCCGCACATGAGGTCCCAAGATCTCGTCACGTTTCCTGCCAGAAGTTAAACCTTTATGAGTCACCCGAACGATTTCATGAAGAGCCCACACCGTTAGGGACCCTCCTTGATATCGGTCTCTTTCCACAATGTTTGGGTCCCGGAATCGTGTTCCATGTTCCCTCCAGGTGTGAATCCGTCGAGAATCACTCTCCATACGAAATCGAGACTCATCTGTGAAAAGAACATTGACCCACTGTTCGACCGTTCAGTGGCATGTTGAAGAATTCACTCTAGACGTTCCCTCCTGTGAAGTCTCGTACGAAGTACAACATACAGTACGTCTCTGACAACAAAGGCCACTCTGCTGCAGCCTTCTGTATACCGTTTGCCTCGACACAACACGTCCAGTGGAAGCTGAGAGGTCAGATGCCAGTTGCCGTGCAGTACTAAGGCAGTACCGTCGTGCCCTTACAGCCACAGAACGGTCCCCTCTTTCTGATGTCACACGTGGTCGGCCCCGCCCTGGTCTTCGGGATACAGTTTCGCTTATATAAAACGTCGCCACATCCAAGAAACAACAGAACGATTCACATTAAGCTATCTGGACACATCATTTCGCTACTCTCCTGCTTCCATTCTTCCTATGGCCTCCACCGACGACAGTCTGGTAGGGGTCTCCTCTGTGCCATACTGCACCGTGTGTGATTGTGTACACATTGACTGTGCATGTATGACTATCCGGCAAACACAACCCTGTTTCTAGAATGAAATTTCACTCTACAGCGGAGTGTGCGCTGATTTGAAACTTCCTGGCAGGTTAAAGCTGTGTGCCGGACCGAGACTCGAACTCGGAACCCGAGTCCCAGTTCGAGTCTCGGTCCGGCACACGGTTTTAATCTGCCAGGAAGTTTCACAACCCTGTTTGATAGGTGCCCTGACGTCATCGTTGGCGTTGTTGTCCGTTGACTGGAATGTCAGCTTCCGAGCAGAACACGATCGTATCGACATCTGTTGACAATATGTGTGATTATATCGTGAATTAGACACAGGACGGGGAAATAGCGGTTTGTTGCTGTAATTTTGGATACCAGCGTAGTACTAAGTTCTTCCACGTGTGTCCTGTCTCCACTTATTGCCGTCTATTATACTCTTGCAGTATCTGCACCCTGTCGACACGTGATTGTTTTACAGGTATATGCGAAACAGAGAATGGAATGATAGATATTAGTGCCAGCGGCCTTGAGAAACAGTTAAAATTGCCGTAATCGAACACGTCATTGGGGTCAGATGGAATCCCTATCAGATTCCAAAATCTGCGGCTGACTCATCTCTCGTTTAACCATAAAAAACCGAAGATCTCACTAACAAGAAACTTTGCGCTAACGAGAAGCGTAGCACAAGTGAACCATAAAGCTACCTCCAATATTCTTGACAAAAAACTGTTTTAGACTTTTAGAACATATTTTGAGCTCAAATATAATAAGAACCTCAAACAGAATGACCTCCAACATGCCAACCGCACTGATTCCAATAACGTTTAGCATGTGAAGACCAACTCGCACTTTCTCATTTGAAACTGCGCAGTATGCAGTATTTCTCGATTTCCGAAACGCATCTGACTCAATATCACATCTATCCTTATTACCAAAAGTACAGTCGTACAGGGTATCAAGCTAAATTTGTGAATGGACTGAGAATTTTTTGGTAGGGAGTACGCAGCACGTTATCTTGCATGGAGAGTCATCGACAGATGTAGCCGTAACTTCGGGTGTGCCCCAGGGGAGTGTGTTGGGAGCCTTGCTGTTTATGTTGTATATTAATGACCTAGCGAACGATATTTGCAGATGCTGTAGTTACTTATAATGAAGTACTGCCTGAAAAACATTGAACATATATTTAGTAGGATTTTTAATAAGATTTCACAGTGGTGAAGAGCTTGGCAGCTCGTTGTAAATTTTCAGAAATTGTGCAAGTCACAAAACGCAAAAACCCAGTATACTATGAGAACAACAACGAGTCGCTAATGGAATCAGACCAGCACAATTCGTAGGGATATAAAATGGAATTATCACATAAGCTCAATCGTAGGTTAGCAGGTGGCAAACTTCGGATCATGGACAGGGTACTGGGAAAATGTAATGCGTCCACAACGCAGATTGTTTCAAAAACAGTCGTGAGACCGATCCTATGATTCTGCTGGAGTGTGTGGGACCAGCATCAGCTACAAATAAGAGAGGAAGGGTATCTGAATGGTCATACGTTTATTTGATTCACGGTGAAGCATCATGGAAATGCTGAAAAACTCGAATTGACAGACGCTTGACGATATACGCCTACTATTCTGCGGAAGCTTGCTTTCAAATTCCCAGGAACAAAAATAAACTGAGGAAGCTAGGAATATACCGCTCCTTTACGTGCCGTTCCCTTACGGCTTACAGACTACAAAAACAAGATTAGACTGACTATAGTACACACTGAAGCAGTCATTCTTCCCAAGCACCATACGCGAATGAAACGGTAAAAATAAATTCTAACAGGCGCCATGCATTTTAAAATGGTTTTCAGAGTATGGATGTGGATGTAAATGTAAAATTATAGCGCCAATTCGGTCACGTAACAGCAGAAAGCAGACTGCCCACAAAAAATATCGCGTATGGAACAGCAAATGACCGTTTTCCATAAATCACACACATTCATCCAAGATTACTTGCAGATCAAGTTCCAGCAGTGTAATCTGCGAGACACGATACAGACGGTGCAGCTAGAGAACTTCTCGAGAGAACTACTGCAACTGACAACTGAACCGGATGACGTAACATCAATTACATGCTTGACCTGAGAACGAACTACAAGACATCCTTGAGAGAGGAGACCGTGTGGGTGGGCTGCCCTGCCGTCTGAGGACGAATCGATGGCGACGGCCACAGCATCGCGAGCGCCTCTGCAATTCCGTCTCATCCGCCATTCTCACCGCAGGCAACTTCTGTCAATATCGTCACTGCACCGTTCCATTCACTTGTGCTAAATCGGGCACCTTTCCTTCCATCGTACGTCGTACGTGAGGACGTGATCTCAGGGCAATGCAACAGGTGCTACGCTCTTACTGTCGGCGGGGCTTTTTATGTACAAGGTGACGCAGTTAACTTGCCCGCCTCCCTTTTTAAAGTGAATGCAATATTTCGACTTCTGAAATAATAGCATTCTTCTGTCATCATTTTAGTTCATTTCATCAGTGAAGTTAGACGTTTCTTTTTGGGGTCTGCAGAACGACTTTCTCGATAGGAGAAAGAATTGTAATTGTGGCAGCATACGTGAAAACAGGTTCGATTGAGGAAACTCGCGAAAGTTTCGGGGTCAAGTATCAGAACAGATAACTACCAGCAAAGAGAGCAACACAGAGTATGTACAAAAACTGATGCACCTATGGATCTACTCAAAATGAAAAACGACGAAGAGTTTCTTCAGTTCGTACACCAGAAGTTATTGCAGACAATCGCCGAAGAATTATTCAGAGCTCAAAGAAGTTTAACACGCAAATCGGCCCAACAGGCACCTATAAGTAGGAGTAGTTACCAGTGGATATTGGATAGTGTTAATTTGAAGCCATATCGTGAGACGGCTGTGCAGCAATTACTGGAGGACGACAGTCAAAAATGTGTAGATTACTAGTTTGTTAGAGCCTTTCTATTACTTAATGAGTGATGAAGCATGGTTTCATCTTTCCGATCATGTGAATTCTCAGGACACGAGGTACTGGACAACAGAGAACCCTAACACTGTGTGTCAGCAACAACTCCATGATGAAAACGTCGGTGTTTGATGTGGTGTAACAGGAACTCGCTTCATTGGACCAATATCTTTTGACACGACCCTCAACACGGTTGCATATAAGGAAATTTTTGATGCATTTTGTGTTCAACTCACTGAATGTGAAAGACGATACTGCTTCTTCCAGCAAGATGGGGCAACATGCCACACGCCTAAGGTATCCCTGGAACAACTCCATTACGTCTTCACTGAGGAACGAACTGTCAGCAAACATATATGGCCACTATGTTCGCCGGATCTAGCACGTGATTGTTTTCCTGTAGGGACTCTTGATGAGCAAAGTCTTCTATTAGCCAGAGATATGTTGCTGAAGTTTCAGGCTTATCAGTGCGCTTTTATTTCCTTTCTATTAAACGGGTGAAATGCCCTTTACTACTTGTAGATATATAATTTCGATTTTTTAAAAAGTATTTACAAATCTGTAAAACAGATAAATTATATATATATATAAACACGCTGTGGTGATATGAAATCAGAGTTCTCTCAGAAAAGAAAACGTGAAAATAGGTGATCAACCAACGACTGCATTCCATTTTTTCTACGGCGCTACAACCAACAAAATAGGAATAGTCCTGGGAAGACGACGTATAAGATCTATTTTCCGACTTCCTAAGACGATAAAACAGCACTATGTAACTTTCACTGTCACTATTTGAAAACCGAGATAGTGGAAGAATGGAGTGCCCTACCGCTGGAAGTCCTTACAAACCTCGTGGTCAGCATGCGTGCACGTTGCAGAGCAAGCACTGCTGTCCGCGGTGATCATACACCCTATTACGAACTATTTCCCGCTTTTTGTAATGTTATGGGGACCATCATGAATCATGGTGACTTCAGTGTAATTTTTGTCTTTGAATAAAAGTGTCATTTCTCTTCGCCTCATGACGCATTCCTTTCACTTCTATCTGTATTATGCTGAAGCAGTTCTTCCTATGTATGCTCCAAGTTTCATCGAGCTATGTTACTTGGCCTACGAAAGGTACCTTCGTCCGCAAGTTTTTACCACAAGTGTACATCCTCACTGCGTGACAGGGGAGGCACTCATAAAGTGAGAAAGAAACGAAATGAAAATTCATCCGATGGAGGGTATGTGATGCCATTTCTGTGATTACAATATCGAGTGCAAATGAAAAGGAACTTGGCAGTATGAGCACACTTGTCAGCAAGACATTACATCCCCTCTGGCCTGGATGCACGCACCGATCCGGTTGCGACGGGCGTCATAAAGCCGCTGTATTCCCTCAAGAGGCAAGCTGGCCCACTACTGCTGTAAATGGTCCTTGATATCAAGGACAGGCCAGAGCCACCATCCGAGCTGGTCCCACACATGTTCTGTTAGGGACAGATATGGTGATCTTGCTAGCTACATCAGGTAGATAGTTCATAGAGGCACGTTCCATGGGAGGATGAGGATTACCCTATCGAAAAACGGCGCCGCGACACTGTCGCATGAGAGTAGCACTTGAGGGCGGAGGATGCCCGTGACGTAACTTTATGCCGTCAGCCTTCTCTCAATCACTGACAGCTGTAAGCTGAAGCTATACCCGATGTCTCCCTACACAATGACACCGGGAGAAACACCGTAGTGCCTCTTCAAAACATTGGAAGAATGAGAGCTCTCTCCTGGCCGCAGGCATAATCGCCAATGGTCATCTGAGGTACTGCAAAACCGGGATTCATCGCTGAACACGGGATTCATCGGTGAACACAATGCGACGCCATTCATCATGACATTACTCTGAATTCAGCCGTTTGTGTTTTGGTGCCAACAGCAGCCTACGCATGGGACGGCAATTCCCCAATCCGGCTGCTGCTAGCTCCGATCAATGATGCAGGATGACACAGAATGTTGTCTTTGTTCTCATATGGCAAGCGCTGATGTGAAGGGGTTACGATGTGCTTGGTGCACAATACGCGATCCTGCCTTGTGGTCGTCAGACGTCTTCGACCGGAACCATGAGGACGAGTTCCTGACCTCACGTTCCTATGCAGTCCAACAGCGTGTCACTGTTACACCCGAATGCCCTATACATCTGGATATTCCACCATTTGACCAACTCGCCATATGGAGTCCTTCCAAACTCCGACATGGGCTGATAACGCTGTATCATACGTGTACCTGGCGCCACTGTCTTTCACAGGATCACTCAACATCTGACATTGTCGACAGCCCTAGCAGGCTTTTTAACAACATGAATGCCCTCTTGTGGCCGATAAATATGTCACAAAGAATTGTAACTCCGTAACCATTTATATACCCGCCGGTACGGTGTATGAAGACGAAGTTACGCTGATATCTGACCATGTCTTCTGGGTCCTTCACTTTTGGATGCTCGTAGACGACACTACTATGAACGATGGCGTGACATAATTAGAAACTTTCTAATGAAACGCAGACAGACTTGTATAAGATCAATGTCAGGTGCAAAGATTGCAAGCTGTGTCTATATACAAATGAATATAGTGCAATGCATGTAGGTAGGCGAAAAG
Organism: Schistocerca americana; assembly: GCF_021461395.2. Classification (NCBI taxonomy): domain Eukaryota; kingdom Metazoa; phylum Arthropoda; class Insecta; order Orthoptera; family Acrididae; genus Schistocerca; species Schistocerca americana. The sequence goes on along the minus strand of NC_060120.1, from coordinate 902,137,941 downwards.
ATCCCCCATCGTTTGCCTAAATGACCGGCGATCAGTTACAAGAATCTGTCACAGTCTTATAGTACACAGGAGTCTGAGTCTGCTAGATGAAAAGATCATGTAAACGAGGCTTGGGGCAGCAGATAAGAGACTCAGATTTAGTGGGAGAATCTTAAGTGTAAAATCAGGCAGGAAAGATGCTGTGTACAAAAAAACTTTGTTCGATAATTTCTTGAGCACTGTTCATTGCTTAGGAATCCTCATCAAGTTAAGACTAACGCGAGAGATAGAAAAGCTGCACGATTCGTGAGAGTATCGCACAGACAACCAACACATTGCAGTTGTAGACTCGCGACAAAGATTAATAATTTTTACTTATGGACCGTCTGACAGCAACTGAATATTCAGTTGCTGTCAGGCGGTCCATAAGTAAAAATTATTAATATACCGTAATATTACACGCAACTGAGGAAGACAGGACTATAAAAGTTGAAGATGTCGCGACAAAGAATTTGTAAATCGCCGAGAGCCTGAAACACACAATATAAGTAACGGTTAAGTCTAGAGAGATACTGCTTCCAATAACATACATCTCGCATAATGACTACAACGCTAAAATAGAGAAATTGGCGCTTATACAGAGGGATATCGACCAACCTTTCAGTCCGCGTACCATTCGTGAAAGTGGCATAAAATTGATGGTATACTGTGTGCTTCTGCCATGCGCCGTATAGCGTATGACGTACAGGTTGATTTAGATGAAAGTGCCATTAATGAACAGTACATACAACGACGCACAATGGGCTCTCTTAAAAACTCGAGTACCATGAGATTGGCGGACAACTTCGACGGCTGCCACCGTCTTAGCAACGAGGCTCACTTGCAAGTGAGGAGTCTCGTAAACGGCACTCTATGGACCGACGAGTCGCTCTCTCCTCTCTCTCTCTCTCCTCTCCTCTCCTCTCCTCTCCTCTCCTCTCCTCTCCTCTCCTCTCCTCTCCTCTCCTATCCTCTCCTCTCCTCTCCTCTCCTCTCTTCCCCTCCCCCAATCACAAGGGCAGAACGTTTGTATATGACTCTGCACAGCCTTCAGGAAGGTAACGTATTTATTACTTCAGACAGATATTAATTTCCTCGGCTATTTCAGAACCTATTTAAAAATATATGAAATTCTTTGTAGCCCATCTCACTAGTTTTATAAAGAACTTACCTCAGTTTATTACGTTTAGTCAAACAATTGCTGATACATTTTGTTTTGGTCACAAAACAGCATACGTATGTTACCCATGCTAAACACCGTTTAATTCTAAGCCATTCAACATGAGGAACGACGATATCCTCCTTTCAGAATTTGTCAACAACTTCCTTCCTCACTGTATCAACTGAACGTGGTGTGAGCAACAAAGATACTGGTGTGTGCATGTTTCTCCCATCGATAGAAAAATGTAGGGTAATACAAAAAAAGAAAGATTATCACTACACGCACCACAGTGATATTACAAAGTACTTGCTATACAATCACAAAATCGGTATCAATAACGATCTGTACATTCAAAGCGGTCCGGTGGTGACAAGATTTACACACCAGTAACTACGGTAACTGGAGTAACAAGTCGGATGAATTACTTCATAAAAAGCCGGTGGAGTGAAGGGTTGATAATTCCAAGACACATAGCAAACAATCTGAATCAACGTTCGAAACTTACTCAAGAACATATTCCTAAAAATGTTGGGTTGGCGCGATTTCAATGTTCGATGCAATGTTCACTGTCTACGTAAATGAAATCAACACCGACTGATCTCTCTGTACGCAGTCACCCTTGGGGTTTACACATTTCTGCACTTACATTACGTGAAGTTGCTTGTTTGCTGCAAAACTTTCAGTTGGACATTTTTAGCAATTTCTTTGTCTTGCGATTCATATGTTCATTATTACTGTTTCTGATAACAATATAAAAATGACTGATTTCTACTCAACAGATAGAGAAGGCTCTACGAGACATTGAGCAGACGTTTCAGATTATTGAGATTAAATCCAGCGCACTGTGGCGAGATCCGGTGTTCACGAAGCATACGCCAAAAACTCTCCTCCCCTTGACGGACAATGTCTTATACAACTAGCGCCATCAGGATTCGAACTCACAACATACGGATCTGGTTCCAAACGACAGGTGCGCTGGTAACCTCTGCGGCTACATAGACGGGATGCAATCGCCCAGGAACAACGCCAGATATTTTGACTAGTATGAAGTAGTTCAGTCGACATGCACTTCCCAGTTGCATATAAGGCACGAAATAGAATGAGTCAAAGTATCACACGGATAAGCGTTGAAACGGGCAAGCGTTGAAAAACTTCAAAAACCCACGGTAACACTACCAGAATATCCATGACTAGCGGCTACAGCTGATCTGAGAAACGTACATTAAATGAATTTGACGAACTCGACGGTTTCAGCTAATGCAGTTGGCACTGGTGGCCCCAGAGGAGTAGTAATTTTAATTCTGCCATTGCACAGCACGCGGTCTATTTGATAATGGAACAGAAACACTAATGATCAACCAATAGCTGTTGCTCATGAATATTAACTCGCAATGCCTGCAACTTTCCACACGGGAATATGCGGCAAGTCGACCCGAATGATGAAATTTTACTGCAGTGAAATCATTATATCTACAAACAGGCTCCTGTTGAGTTTTAGCCAACAGTGCAGCATTTTGGATGGAAACACGCATAAAAATTTAGTCTTGAGTCTTTCTATTCTGCTTCTTTTCATCAACTTCTATTTCCTACGTGTTAGCCCGTCCGACGCATATTAAGCGATCCGACACGAATTTGGACGGAGAGGTCCAAGTCTCAAGACGATGTTATAAAGTCGGTATCTTTTTATCTTCTGCCTTTGGGATTAATTCAGACCCACTAATTCTTCTGAGTTCAGAACATGATAATGCTAAGTGTGCTCGTGTTTTTTTTATATTTTATTTTCCTACAACTACATCTACTCGCATTAAGTCACGGTACAGCACACTGTGTAACGTATATAGTGTACCAGTACTATTTTCCACTCGTCGCTGAAGCGACTGTTCGGCAGACCGTAGCATACACCCTAATTCCTACAATATCTTACTGCACGGTCGTCACGCGAGATGTAAATTGAGGAAAGAAATATGGTCCTTGGCTCGTCTTAGAACTATAACAGGAATTTTAGGAGCAAACCTTAGCATGGGGCCCATTCCTAATCTCATGGCGTTCCACACTGAAGTATTTTGAGTATATCTCCAAGAGACGATCATGTACATGAACACAATAACATCGCAAAATTCTGAGCATTCTGAAGAAATTCTCGCACACCACGCCGTAAAAATCGATTATTAGTTTCCTCAAGCTACCTAATCGTGTTAGACACAATGGCCGGCTTCAAGGGTAAAACGCACCAATGTTCTACAGCGAAGAATGAAATGGTAATTTACGTCAAAAGCAATGTTCAACATTAGAACAGTAAAACAAAAAATGAGCACTGTTTAATTTTCGGAGAAGTAATTAGTGTTATTTTTCAAATACATTTTTAAACTTTCGGATATGAAATAATACTGAACATGGCACAGAACAACAAAAACATGTTTGGATGAATGAATAACAAAAAATTTAATTCTACAAAATAAGGAGCATTCACTTCCTGTCAATAATCGTGAATATAACGTTATGATATCAGTTCTAAAATTTTCGTGGGATTTGTCAGCCTACTATACTACAGGTCGCAAGTTAAATCCTTGATCAGGGATTAGTTTAAGGATTTTTTTCTGTCACTTACCGCTTTTTTCGTCAGCGGTTATAATTTGGTGATGTAATAATAACAAAATTAATTCAGTGTGGCCCACAGGTCTGCAAGACGTCAAGCTGCACCGCGGTTCGGAGTTCACTTTAATCTGTACGTCTACCAATAACCCGAAAGCTTACAAAGTTCAAAGATCAGAGGAAGACAAGGGCATGTTACCTCCAATAGGAACCATACATCCTAACGGACTGAGATGCTGAAACAAAACTTAGCCTTCAGGCTGATGTACTCTTTATCTTTACTCAAAAACGACAAACATCTGGTACACGGTGCAATATACAGGATACACGCTTCCCCTTGCCGCCTGTGAATAAAGACAATTGGCTCATGGAAGTAATTGTGGCAATCCTGGAATCTTTAACCTTACGACTTGCAGTTTAAATGCAATAAAATATTCATTTCACAGCTGACGTAGTCCATTTACAAAAGTCTGCCAAGTATAACTCAGGCAATACGTTAGGAATTTTTTCTGGAATGCAGCCTTGTACGGAATTGAAACGTGGACGACAAGCAGTTTAGAGATCAGTAAATAATCTTTCGAAATGGGAGCTTCAGTGAAAAGACGAAGATTAGATAGGCAGATCTAATTACTAATAAGGAGGTACTAAATCTAAGTAGAGAAAAAAAACTGATGATAACCAGACTAAAGGAGGAGATCGGTTGATAAGGACACATGCTGAGTCAGCAAGGACTCGTCAATCTGGTAATGGAGGGAAGTGTGGGGGCGGTAAAAATTGTAAAGGGGGACCATGGGCATCCGCAGAAATTTACCCAAGAAGGCGCAAGATTCCTATAAAGCCATTTTAACTGATTTGTTGGGTTTGCGAACGTATTGTGCCACAGGAAACAAATTCGACAGGAAGTACACAAAGCTTAGGTTATCTTAAACGTTTGACAGTTATCCAGCCTCCCGCCGGAGGTTCGAGTCCTCCCTCGGCCATGGGTGTGTGTCTTGCTCTTAGCATAAGTTAGTTTAAGTAGTGTATAAGTCTAGGGACTGATGACCCAAGCAGTTTGGTCCCTTAGAAATTCACACACATTTGAATATTTTTTTTGAACAGTTACCTAGTCAATATGTTTTTGAAGACACATTGTTGTTATACCTTAAAAGTAAGCACATTTCTTTACCAAACCCGAAGTACACTATTTTTATATTATTTACATATGTATGTAGGAACGATTCGAAAACAAATATCAAACTGGTCGGTAGAACGAACTTTTGACAGCCTAGGATTGAATCGAAATATCTCGTCTCCCTGATACGGTACGTTATTGTTTACCCGTGGCACCTAGACTGCAGAACTCACAAGCCTATGACTCGATGTTGCACTGGCTTGCAGTCCATCCGGTGTAAAACAATATATGTTGTTTCAAAAAGTTCACACACGTTTTTCACCATTTTTCCTCTCTTCCAGTGTAGAAATTTGTATTTCTTCTACATTTGGGCCCCCTTCTACAGTATAGCTTGAATGTATTTCTTTTCACTCTACTGCAATCAATCTACGCTACGGTGTAAATCTGATTCTGGTCTAGACAAGGCTTGCTTGGATGGGCAAACGCAAGCGTACCGTCGGGATTAAGATCTGTAGGAGGCGAAAGGGCTGTTGCTGTTATAACTGTGGACGGGTGTCGGGGAAGTATGCTTCAACAATGTTTCTGCTGTTCTGGGTGTCGAAGCTGCCCCTTTCTATAGTTTATAAAGGAAGCAATACAGAAAGACCGAGTACTCTTTTTCGGAAATGTTATGTACAGGTTCACATGCTCGAATATTGTAGAACAACGACAAACTGCCGCCACGACAGGAAAAACTGTATTATTTCCCGTGAAAAACCTGACAGCCGGCCGAAGTGGCCGTGCGGTTAAAGGCGCTGCAGTCTGGAACCGCAAGACCGCTACGGTCGCAGGTTCGAATCCTGCCTCGGGCATGGATGTTTGTGATGTCCTTAGGTTAGTTAGGTTTAACTAGTTCTAAGTTCTAGGGAACTAATGACCTCAGCAGTTGAGTCCCATAGTGCTCAGAGCCATTTGAACCATTTGAACCTGACAGCCGAACACTGCACTGTTTACTAAAGCCACAGTGTTTACCCTTCCGTTAGGCAATACTAAATATGTGATTTAGTATGATCAGAAACAATCATTTCTAGACATACGTGAGAGTTCTGAAATTAATTAAAGGTCTACCACTGATCCCATGGGACGGGCGCCTATGAAGAGGACAATGGCTCATAAGAGTAACCACGTTCAAAGAGATGTAGATTGCAGTAGTTATGCAGAGATGAAGATGCTTGCATAGGATAGTTTAGTGTGGACAGTTGCATCAAACATAGCTGTTTTACAAAAGCGCACTCGAAATGAGCACAACACAAACGTTGAGCGGCCATAGTATCAAGGTGAGGCCAGCAGTAAGATAAAGTGCGCCTCCCGGGGGGAGGGAAACCAAATGCGGGCGCTCCGTTGGCCGGAGCAGCGGTCACGGGCGGGACTCTGCAAAGACCAGAATCACACAAAGAAGAAGAGAAGAGGCGTGAAGAGCAGAGCACTGCGCAAGACGACACCACGCTCCGCGCACCCGGCGGAACGCCTCGCGCGTCCCGCCACAGACACCGCTCTGCCAAACATCCACACATTCCAAGTCTAATTTCTGTAACTTCGTGACCAGACCCTGAAGGCAGGCAGCCGTCCCATACTCTGAAAACGGAGTCATTTCGATGTGATATGGAGACGTCCAAGGTCAGCACACCGCTCTCCCTGCCGTCGCCAGTTCCCTGATCCTTAGCAGAAGCTACTCCTCTTGCAAGTAACATCTCAGTTAACATATCGAGTCAGAGTGCAATCAGTTCAAGTTCTCCCCCCTCCCCTCCCCCCCCCCCCCCCCCGCCAAGAAAAACGTCCCCTGTAGTGCCGGGATCTACATCCAGGCCCCACACATAACAAGTCTACATGCCGGCCGTTCAGTCGCACGCGTCTCATCTGTACATGAAATTAATTCTGGCGTACGCCACTTACTCGCACTTTGAACGACGTAATGCAAGTTATAAGCAACCGAATTAGAGGTAGTTATCGTGCTGCAGAGAGAAAGTTCCTGCCACAATGGCTAATGGAAAAAGTTCGGCGTGTCACATGACTCTCTCAGCGAAACCGGTGTATACAATCTGTGGGGTTTGCAGCCTAATCGTCATTTTATCTTTACACGATATTTGAACAATCTTTATAGTTACCGTCATCTGTCGGACGCATATTTCGTTGCTCACTGTTGTAGTTCTCACACCTAGCCGAAATCAGTATTACAAGATAGCGATGTGCGAATACTTGTTCAGAAATCCTTTGAGCAGCCAGAAACAGATATCCACCCAGCTCTCGCGTGCGACTAGAGATATAAACGCGGCTCGCTGGCTGGGTGCCGCTGTAATGCGAAGCCATTCTTACCGCAACCCCGGCCCTGGCAGCCGGCCACTGCAATATGCGCATTCTGCGCCTAAGGCTCGCACCGGTCCACGGCGGCACAAATAAAATTAGGGTCATCCCTTCCCCCACTCCCCCATCCCAAAACCCAATATCGCGGATGCGCCGCTGTCTCGGCTTAAGCCGTCAACGCCAAAACCCATACCCGGAGAACCGCAATAAGCGCCTGATTTACGAGCCGATACGCGAGCAGTAAACCTGCTATCCGATGGTTTTCGCTCGCACGCCGTTCCTGGTCCACTCGGCGTGACTGCCACTGCAACGTGATGGGCACAAGTAAGCTCTCACCCCCCGATCGTCAGACTGTTTAGGAACATAACGCTACTAAAATGACCACAAACAATCACGGACCGTTTCTGCGAGAAACAACGTGTCTTGAATAGCTTACCATTTGGTCGTCGAAGGGCGCTTTTAGTACATGACAATCACCTGATAACTGCGCAACTTCACTCACAAGAAGTTCACTCAAAGCGCTTATTGCCCACGTTCCTTTTCCTGTACAAGAAGAAAAACGTTAAAGTGTAACGTCCCGTCGACGACTCGGGAACGATATACCACGTACAAGTTTCAAACTGATCAGACTTGGGAAGGAAGTCGGCCGTGGACTTTTCGAAAGCACCACTCTTGTGTCCCCCTGAAACGATTTACGGAAATTCAGTCAAGCCCAAAGCTGGCATGGGATTTGAACCAGAGTCCTTAGAATGCGAGTCCAGTAGTTTAATCAATACGCCATTCGGTATTTGGAAGGACACTTTTTATGATAACCGTTTTGATGTTTTATTAATAAAGTCGTCTAAATCGTTTAGAATATTTCTTCATTTATTACGTAGTTGGGCTACTATCACCATCAGATCAAAACTCAGAAACTGTAAAACAGCGTTCAATGTTACTGTCTATAAAACTTGTGCCTCACCCATAGACAGAGTTTTTATTACTACTGACACGGAAAGCTGTTTAACAACTGCTTAGTTCTGATCAGCTGATGAAGTGTGTTGTTCTGGTGTTCAGTCCGAAGACTGGTTTGATGCAGATCTCCACGCTTCTCTATCTTGTGGAAGCGTCTTCATCTCTTTATACCTTCTGCAACCGATATCAATCTGAACATGCTTACTGTGTTCAATCCTTGGTATCCCACTGCAATGTTTACACCCCCCCCCCCCCCCCCCAACACAGTTCCTTCCACCAACAAGCTGACCAACCCTTGATAGCTCAGCGTATGTCCTGACACCGATCCTTTCTTTTGGTCAAGTTGTACCATAAATTTGTTTCTCCCTATTCGATTCAGTACCACTTCATTAGTTACGTGATCTACCCATCCAATCTTCAGCATTCTTCTGTAACACCACATTTCAAAAGCTTCTATTCTCTTCTTGTCTAAACTGTTTATCATCATGTTTCACTTCTATCCGTAGCTACACTCCAGAAAAATACCTTCAGGAAATACTTTCTAACATTTAAATCTACACTCGATATTATGAAATTTCTCTTATTCAGAAAGGCTTTTCTTGCTGTTGCAGTCTGCATTTTATGTCCTTTCTGCTGCGGCCATCACCAGTTATTTTGTTGCCCAAATCGCAAAACTCCTCTGTTACGTTTAGAGTCTCACATCCTAATTTTATCAGCACTGCGTGATTTAATGCGACTAAACTACTTTTTTTTTTTTTTTTTTGCTTTTCTTGATGTTCATCTTTTACCTCTTCTCAAGACACTTTCCACACCATTCAACTCCTCTTTCTAGAACTTTGCTGTCTGACAGAATTACAATGTCTTTAGAAAACCTTCAATTTTTTATTTATTTTCCTCGTATGTTAATTCCCTTGCCAAATATCTGGATTCCTTCACAGGTTGCTCAAGGTAGAAATTAAATATCACTGGTTATAGACTACAGTCCTGTCTCAGTCCCTTCTCAACAACGGCTTCCCTTTCATGTCCTTCGACTCTTCATAACAGCACTTTGGTTTAAGTACAAGTTGTACACATCCTCTCGATCTCTGTATTTTATCGCTGCTGCCTCCAAAATTTCAGACTGTCTCCCAGTCAACACTGTCAAAAGCATTTTATAGATCTACAAAAGCTATAAAAGTGGTTTGCCTTTCTTCGGCCTGTTTTTCACGATAAGTGGTGGGGTCAGTACTGCCTCGCGTGTTCCTACATTTCTCGAGAACCCAAACTGATTTTCCCCGAGGTGAACTTCCATTCATCAGTATATAATTGGTGCCCGTACTGATAGTGTGGTAATACGTACACCTGTAAACAACTGTCTGCTTTGTAATTGGATTTGTTACATTTTTCCTTGCTGCCTGACGGTACTACTACTGTCTCAAAAATCTTATATACTAGTGTGACAGCTTTCTCACGGCTCGCTGTTCCAAGAATCTCAATAATTCTGAGAGAATATCATCTACTTCATGGGCCTTGTTTCCACCTGGTCTTTCAGTGCTCTGTCAAATTCTTCTCGCTGTATCATCTCTCCCATTTCATCTTTACCTACTTTCTTTTTCTATAATACCGTCCTCAAGTTTGTTTCCCTATCATGAACGTTGCAAATACGAAAATATACTGATCGATTATCACCTCCCGAGCCGCCCTGTTGATATGACAGTAAAAAATCAGACGTATTCAAAAGGATGCTTGTCTGCGATAGTGTCTGCGGTTGGGACATAGTGCTACTGATCTCTGACAACTGGCGCTGAAATTTACTAAAAAAGTTAATCCTTTGGGTGTGAACGTAAAGAAATAACGACATAAACGACCGTTAAAAAGTTAGAGAAACATATTTTATTTTTAATAAAGTTACAGAAGCGCCCCACAAGCCACCAAGCCCACACAGTCACTTGTCAAATTTCTTAACAAGCAAACATGTGAACTCTTTATTCACCAGCAGGCGCACGTAGGCGGCTTGGAGGGACAAATATTACCAAATGCACTATATTATTAACTTGTATGGCCAACAGCGTACCAAATGATATCATATTCAGAATATGGCGCAGGCAAAAAGGAAGGTATTACACGATATAGACGACTTTATTCATATTTATATCACAATGATCGCAGCCTCTTTCAGGAAATTTGTTTCCTGGGACGCGTAAGCTTCATAGGCAAAGAGGTGTCTATAAATAGTTACGTATTATGCATAGTTTCAAATACGAACCCAGTGTGGAGAAGTGGGCTAGATTTACTACAACATAAGTAAGACAGGAAAAGTGATCTAAACGTTTCGTGATTAGAAAGAAATCTTTGAAGAAAAATACTAGTATTAATTATACACAGATTATTTTTTGTAGTTTCATATATCATCATTTGTCGCTCATGTCTAGTGTGAGAATATTAGGGTGCAAAACTGATACGTGATTTTCCTGCCGAAGTTTTTCCTGTAGCTGCAGTAGATTCGAGACGGTGCACGGTTTTACGATGGAGCTGTATGAAGACATGAAAAATTAATGAGGAGCCAAACACGTCTAGGTTTCTCCGTGTTCAACAAACTCTGGGCGCTGCAGCTGCTAAGAGTTCATTTTGTGAGCAGCGTACCGGAGATTCTTTTTATGAGCGTGAAGAACATGTGTCCGCTTCAGTTTTCCTCAGTTTAGTGGCGACAAAGGTGGGCCGATATTATTTACGGTAAGATAAGATTTCCGTGCTGTGTGACCAGAGTTTCAATTAATCTGTCGACAGAGATTCAACTTTACACTTACCCTTTCCGCTGCAGAATGGCCTAACAGCTCCCGCAAACGAGCAAATGTCAATTTTGTCCTTTCCCTCGGGCCAACTGTGATTTAGTGTTGCTGCAGTCTCTTACCTGTAACAGAAAACAAAAATTCAAAAACTGCACCCAAATGCTATTTCCGATTACACATATTACGAGGAACGGGAAACTACAAGTGTCCTTCGCTCGCCTCCAAAAATCCAGCTTCTCGTACCTGCTGCCGACAACTACTAGCACTTTTGGTCTTATGGACTTTTTTTGAACGAAGCAGAATACGGTCTTCTGCCATGTCACAGGAAAAAAATGCGACTTTTCTTCACGTTACGAACATATCTCTATTTGAGAAAGTAAAAATCATATGCTGTGCCTTCAGAAGACATGACTCAGTTATGTTTCCAGTCAACACCTGGACGGCTTTATTTTTGCGGCATTAACTTGAGCCCAACTTTTACATTTCTACGATATTATCAACAAACGCATAAAATTCTCAGGACTTTCATCACGGCGATCGCAGTGCCCGAAAAATAACACGAAATGTTCACCCGTGCTGAAACATTGATTGAGTTATATCCGTGAGGCGTTATACGCTAACAATCCTGTTTGTCTTTTTTTTAGCGCTTCCGTGTCTTGAAATAATACGATTATACAGCACACAACAGAATAACAACAACGATCGCTCCATATTTTCGAAATGTACGTAATATTTATTTAATTGAGGGGTTCCGCAATAAAGGACCGTCGGTGGAAATTGTCGTTTATGTATAACTTTCCAGTGTATTGAGCTAAATACTATTTATTTGATTCATTTGTGCTTTTTCACTCTATACCAAGGTGTTATTTGAAATTCGTTTCATCTTCTTAACATATTCATTTCTATATTAAATATTACGACCAGTCTGCCACAGAGACTTACAGTAATACAGTTAAACAGCAATAATTCTTCAAAAAATTAAGTACTACATCCTCTGTTAGTATTTCATTATTTAATTTTATATAAATACCACTCGATGGCACAACTGATGATTAAATAAGTTCGTCAAAAATTTCATTCTTGTTTAACGCTCACTCTACACCGCCCGTTTCAAGACATACGGTATTAAAATAATATCTACAAACGGGACCACATTCAACACAACAATGTAAATGATACCACGTTAAAACTGAACAGCCCTTACCTGAGATGGCCTTATGTTTAGAAACTCCAACCCAACATGCACATACTGGAACTGAAACCTAGGATGTCTGACAGATTTATTCTCGTTTCGAGAAATTCTCGTGCTATAATCCGACAGCAGGTAAACCAGCTGTCCACTTCTTATTCTCTTATTTCCAGTGTAATAACAGCGATCCAAGTGCCAACTATCCATTGTTTCTTGTAACGACGGGTAGCTGGACTTGAAGTACACTGATTATGGGGCTAGGTTTCAATATAGATCCAATGAAAAAGCACCGAATGTTAAACTGAATTAGTCACCGAGAAAAAAGCTTTCCTGAAACAGAAGTGTAATGAAGATTCGTTATCGAATGCTAAACATAATCAGGACGTGACACAAAGCAAACGTAAATTAAGCTACACAAAGGATGTTTCAGCTTCCTCAGAATCTTTCATGGATGTGGCTCTTTGCTACAAGCAAGAAATGCGTACTGCATAGAAAATTCAGAATTCCTTTGACAAAATTTCTTATTTATTTTTCTAAATGCCAGTAAGTCTTGAAGGGTATAAAGACATGAGAATACGGAAAAAGGCGGCAGAAAATTATTAGAATGATGGCGACAGACTTTAAGTTCTTCATGGCTAAATATAATGCCACAAAGGGCCACAAAGCAGAATAAGGCATAAAATCAGTTGCAGGGATAACGAACAGATTTCCATTTGTTGGGGCAATTGTGGGAAAATGGTGCGTCTTTGCAAAGGAAACTGCATTTTACAATATTTTGCGGTTTTTGTTGAATACTGCACGAGTACTTACCATCATTATCATTATCATCATCATCAATGTGTCTCTTTACTAAGGAGGTGGAACGGATTTAGCTGCCTAACACAGCACGGTGCATTTGTGTGCATGGCATTATAAAACCATCAAAAATTCCGGGTAAGATACATGTCAGTTCACAATGGGGTGAAATAGAATTGATTCACGGTTTGAGTGTTATATAGCGGTCCATATACGTAGCTAGTTGTGGGATCAATAAAGATTAATAAATGTAAAATGTTTGAATGAACTGGCTTAGCGCTCTTTACCTTCAAACCCATTCCCGGGAAAAGTCGGTAATCGTATGCTACATGGCAAGCAGACAACTGTGTGTCCCGAGCAATAAGTCCCAATCGATTTGCAATAGGAGTCTGGAGCATACACTGTGTTCAAACATTATGAATTACCTCCTAGAAAAGACAATTGACACATGGTCAACGCTGATTCAGAAAATGAGATGATCATGTGGCATTTTGGGCCGGGAGGCCCCGTCCGGGATACTTCGGCCGTCGAGTGGAAGTCTTATTTCACTCGACGCCACATTTGGCGACTTGCTTGCCCGACTGCGAATCGAACCCCTGGCCAGCTGAATGGTAGGCAAGCAACGACGTTACCACTCAGCTAAGCAGGCGGACTCAAAAAATATACACTACTGGCCATTAAAATTGCTACACCACGAAGATGACGTGCTACAGAAGCGAAATTTAACCGACAGGAATAAGATGCTGTGATATGCAAATGATTAGCTTTTCAGAGCATTCACACAAGGTTGGCGCCGGTGGCGACACCTACAACGTGCTGACATGAGGAAAGTTTCCAACCGATTTCTCATACACAAACAGCAGTTCACCGGCGTTGCCTGGTGAAACGTTGTTGTGATGCCTCGTGTAAGGAGGAGAAATGCGCACCATCACGTTTCCGACTTTGATAAAGGTCGGATTGTAGGCTATCACGACTGCGGTTTATCGTATCGCGACATTGCTGCTCGCGTTGGTCGAGATCCAATGACAGTTAGCAGAATATGGAATCGGTGGGTTCAGGACGGTAATACGGAACGCCGTGCTGGATCCCAAAGGCCTCGTATTACTAGCAGTCGAGATGACAGGCATCTTATCCGCATGGCTGTAACGGATCGTGTAGCCACGTCTCAATCACTGAGTCAACAGAAGACAACAACCATCTGCACGAACAGTTCGACGACGTTTGCAGCAGCATCGACTATCAGCTCGGAGACCATGGCTGCGGTTACCCCTGACGCTGCATCACAGACAGGAGCGCCTGCGATGGTGTACTCAACGACGAACCTGGGTGCACGAATGGCAAAATGTCATTTTTTTATGAATCCAGGTTCTGTTTACAGCATCATAATGGTCGTATCCGTGTTTGGCGACATTGCGGTGAACGCACATTGGAAGCGTGTATTAGTCATCGCCATACTGGCGTATCACCCGGCGTGATGGTAGGGGTGCTATTGGTTAGACATCTCGGTCACCTCTTGTTCGCACTGACGGCACTTTGAACAGTGGACGTTACATTTCAGATGTGTTACGACCTGTGGCTCTACACTTCATTCGATCCCTGCGAACCCCTACATTTCAGCAGGATAATGCACGACCGCATGTTGCAGGTCCTGTACAGGCCTTTCTGGATACAGAAAATGTTCGACTGCTGCCCTGGCCAGCACATTCTCCAGATCTCTCACCAATTGAAAACGTCTGGTCAATGGTGGCCGAGCATCTGGCTCGTCACAATACGCCAGTCACTACTCTTGATGAACTGTGGTATCGTGTTGAAGCTGCATGGGCAGCTGTACCTGTACACGCCATCCAACCTCTGTTTGACTCAATGCCCAGGCGTATCAAGGCCGTTATTACGGCCAGAGGTGGTTGTTCTGGGTACTGATTCCTCAGGATCTGTGCACCCAAATTGCTTGAAAATGTAATCACATGTCATTTCTAGTATAATATATTTTTTCAATGATTACTCGTTTATCATTTGCATTTCTTCTTGGTGTAGCAATTTTAATGGCCAGTAGTGTAATTATTGTGACACACAGCTCGCTCGTTTTTCACAAGAAGTAATGAGTGGTATCGACGTGGACCCCCTATTTGACTCCATATTTCCAGAAGGCTTTTGACATTGATACTCACTAGAAGATTCTAATCAAACAGCGTGCCTACAGAGTGTGGTAGCAGTTGTGAGATTGGATTCGTACTTGCCCGTTTGTAGCAGTTAACGGAAAGTCATCGAGTACAACGGAAGTGATGTCTGGGCTTCCCCAAGAAGGTGCAATATCCCCTTCTGTTCCTAATTTATATAAATGATTTATGAGACAACGCGAACAAAGCTCTTAAATTGTTTGCAGATGATATCGTGTACCGTCTAATAAAATCACCAGAAAAACAAAACCATCTGCAAAAGTTTTACACAAGATATCTGTTCCGGCATTTGACTCAAAAATTAAAAAAAGTGCTCTCATCCACACGAGTACTAAAAGGAATTCACGAGTACTAAAAGGAATTCACCGATTTCGGTTACACGATAAATCACACATATTTAAAGGATTTTGATCCAACTAAATACCTTGGGATTAAAATTACGAATTACTTAAATCGGTGCGATCACATTAAAAATGTTGTGGGGAAGGCGAACCAGTCGTGTGTTACTGGCACAATGCTTAGAAGATGCAATTAGTCTACTAAAGAGACAGCCTGTATTACCCATGTCCTTCTCTTCTCGAGTATTGCTATGCATTTTGGGATCCTAACTATATAGGACTGACAGAGGACATCGAAAAATTTCAAAGAAGGGCAGCTCGTATTGTAGTATCACGAAAAGGGGAAGGGCGGTGCCATGAATACGATAAGCGAGTTGGAGTGGCAATTGTTAAAACAAGGCCAAGCACTTTACTGTGAATTGTGGACAAAATGCGCACAGAAGGAAAATTTCGATTTATTTCTCAATTGACAGTAAAGCAGTCCAAGATGATAATTCTAGCACTATGTCAGCGGTCTTAACACCACGTCTAAACTCAAATGGTCTGAAACCTAACACAGATTGCAAGGAGCTATTATACGTTCGTGTCCGATGTCTACGATTTCGATGTACGCGGGGATCTACAGGATGCGTCTAAGTGTACAAATACTAGGAGATCCTAAATGAGCACTCTGAGATGAATAAGTAATGCTCAGAAATGAATCTTTAGTTTTCTATTGGTTTAAACAACAGACATCTTAGAGCCACAATTTCAACTTACAGCAACTATTAAAAATGAAGGCCGTGAGTCTGAATGTCAAAATTACGAGGGTGCGTAAAATTTTGACGCAATTTTTCAAATACTCCTGATGCCTGTATACAATGGTACAGGCAGCTAGGGCCCTACCAACCAGTTTCTTTCCATTTTCTACTGGGATTTCACACGCCAATGTCGTCACGTAACGCCACAGGAAACAGTCATATTCGTGTTGATTCCGCATCCTCAAGGAAAGACACAGTCTCCCACAACTGTGTATCTTGTACTATATCTGCCTCGTGACACCTAAAATAATCATTTCTGACCTTTCACTCCTTATCTCAAAACACTCAAATTGAGATCCTCTACAGTACTTTGTATGCATAATATTAGCCTTACAGTTTAAGGACATCCGGATTATTTTCAAACACTGCCTGAAAAAAAAAAAAAAAAAAAAAAAAAAAAAGGTGGAGCATCCATTAGACTTGGTTAGATGTCAATGTAGCTTTGTACGCGTACACAACAATGGCGGGTATGTAAATAATGAGATTTTCTAATCTCTGTAACAGGTAGAACAGACACCAGACCTGGTAAAGTACAAGGTGGTTATAATTAAACTTTCGCTACTCGAGAGGACCGCCATGAAAAACGAGTAGAGCTGTCGAACTACCATAGGCTACTGCCGACTATCATAAGTTAAGTGTAGGTGACGGTAGTTGTCAGTTAAGATCTTAGCCGCGTTACGTGTGCGTTAGGTGTGTTGCATACTTATTGGGTGTTACCTCATTTCGATCGCTTTTTGCGCATGCTGTGTCTTACTAGGCCCCTTAGGAAATGGAAGCGCTGAACGGTCTAGAAACTGAGTAAGGATATATAAGAAATTGCGTAACCAACTGAACATTTTTGATTTACATAGTTGTCCTCCTGCACGTTACTTAAAAATAAACAGCATTTGTAACAAAATTGAAACCGTTAGTGTTTAATTTAGTTTTTATTCGAAACTGTTGATTTGTAACGACAAAAAAAGGGACGTTGTAGTAAAATAAAAACAATACAAATGTACCATATAGCGCTAAAAAGCGCCATTTCATCAAAACACGTTATAATTAAAAAAACGCAAAGTGAAAACATATCTCCTCACCTTATCCAGACCCATGTTGACTATCTGCAACTGTAATGCACACTGATGCTTGTGTTTCAGCCCTACGTAGCCGAAGCATTACTGACGCCTAACGGTAGTCATCAAACGAATACTACAAAAACGGAAATCCTGCAGCACACAGTCTCATTGGTTGATTTGAGTGAGGGGACCAAACAGTGAGGTTATCTGTCTCATCGGATTAGGGAAGGATGGGGAAGGAGGTCGGCCGTGCCCTTTCATCCCGGCACTGGCCTGAAGCGATTTAGGGTAATCACGGAAAACCTAAATCAGGATGACCGGACGCGGGTTTGAACCGTTGTCCTCCCCAAATGCGAGTCCAGCGTGTTAACCACTGCGCCACCTCGCTCTATGATCGTGCTAACCACTGCGCCACCTCCCTCTACGGTATTGGGCACCCCTACGGTAAAAAGTATCCCGTCTTCACTAGCTCAAGTAGCGAAAGTTTAACTATAACCATCCTGTATATAATGGGCGTGAATAGCGTCAGATGTTCACTGACCACAGTGAACGACACGGAGATGCTGCCTACTCGAGCAGGAGAGCGTTATCAGCACCTGACAAAGTTTGCAAGAGGCTCACTGTTGGTCTCCGTTTTCACTGGTACGTCGAATCGTGTAATATCCAGATTTTTGGGGCTTTGCATTTGGTTGTAACAGTGGCCCTTTGTTGGACTGCATGGGAACGTGGGCGCAGGCATATTTCTCGTCAAGGTTTCGGTGGACCACATCCTATCGCCACAAGAGAGGATTCCCGTACTGGGCACCAAGTACATCGCAATTCCTTCATATCTGCATTTACCATCCGAGAGTAACTAATAAAACCTGCAACATCCTAAGACATCTCGCACCACTGGTCGGAGACTTGCAGCCGTCTCTAAACATAACAACACAAACGGCTACGATTGGAGTGGTACCCTGACTGGGAAGCATGGACTGCTGATGGACGGCATCGCACTGTATTCAGCTATGAATCGCGGTTCAACACTACCCCCGATGAAGATAGTCGGCGAGTATGACGGCGACCTGGGGAGACGTCATGTTCTTCACGGTTCTGGAGAGGCACAATGTTGTTATTTCTGGCGTCATGGTGTGGGGAGCCATCTGTTGTGACATCAGATCATGGCTCGTAGTGACTGAACGGCACAATGGCACGTCACGACATCCTGCGTCCTCGTTTGTTACCTCTCATAGGACAGAATTGTGGCTCCATTTTCAACAGCACATATCTCTACGAACTGTCTGCCTGATATTGAGGTACTCCAGTTGCCATCAAGTTATCCAGACATGGAACCAACTCCAACGTCAATTCTGAACCAGTGCCTGTATCAATGACCAGTTACAGCAGTTGTGGTCAGTTGCGGTCCAATTTGCCATAGGAGATGATGCAACGACTTTGTGTCACCCTTCCCAACCGAATCGGTGCATTAATCCGGGTCACGGGAGAGCAATATAATACTATTAAGCCGGCTCGTGTTGCCAAGTTCTTTGTAAATTTGACTCCATTTTGTAATCAACGAAATAACATCATCTACCCTCATACCTTTTTTCCCCTCTTTTTTTCTTTATTGATGTTCTCGACTGTGCATTACAAAACTATCGCCAGCCTAGGCACATGCGGCTTACAAGTCAAAGGTACAAACAGTTAGTGAATACCTAAAAATATTGACGATCGTTACTCATTAGCGTCTCTGTTTTATTCTCGACACTGAAAGAGATTGCAGATGCTACAACTGTCGTGCATAGCGACTCGTGAAAGAGTACTCGCCCACCAGGAGCTCTTCTGAGAAGCTGCAAGCTCAGAGCTGCAAGCTCAGACGCCAGGCAAGACACGGTCAGACAGGGAATGTGGCCTGTCGGTTTCGCGTCACCGCAACCCGGACCTCTGGCCTCGCGCCATCACCTGCGACGCCGTTCGCCCACCGCTCACAAAGGGTTATATCTGTCACTGCCGCTCCCGACCAGCACGTATAAAAACATCATTAACGGACGGGCCCTCCACTCAGACACACTGGGCATGCCTCAAAAGAAGGAATTCCCGTACATCGCATTATAACGGTGCCTGCACCGCTTTACGAGGCTAGGCCCTGGCTCTGCGGACATCGAGGTAGACGAGCTTCCGCATATTATTAGGGCAGCCGTTTGCAATTAAATCATGAAGAAACGTTCAGATCAACACACACAGTTTTAATATCGAAGTGAAACGTCATATCGCAAGATCAGTTTCGCACCAACTGCAATCGTTAGAACATTCGAAAAAGGATGTTCCGTTTACGCATATCAGCCTAGCAACCTATTAGTTTCCAAGCAATTGAAGAATTAGTGATTTTGACTGTTTGCCTTAAAGAGGAAAGGCCCAGAGGAGGTGGAAGAGGAGATTAGTGTTTAACGTCTCGTCGACATGGAGGTCATTAGGGACGGAGCACAAGCTCGTATTATGGAAGGATGGAGAAGGAAAACAGCCGTGCCCTTTCAAAGGACCATCCCGGCACTTGCCTTGTGCAATTTAGGGAAATCACGGAAAACCTAAATCAGGACAGCCGGATGCGGGTTTGAACCGTCATCCGCCCCAATGCGAGTCCAGTATACTAACTACTACGAGGAAAGACCTCGTTAGCTAGCACAATGGTGAAGTGGTATATGGCCTGCATTAGGTAACAGTTAACTTCCGTGTGCGTGTAGGTTTGAAATGCTTTTTTTTTTGCAATATTTTTACTCTTTGGCAAGAGAATGAATGCAGTTACGAAAATTATACATTGCTATTTTAAATAAAATAAATTTTATATGAACTTCGCAGACGGTTTCTCGAAGACTGACTCATTTCCTTTTTGTTGTGGTAAGCCTAGACAGTGCATTGGCTACTTTCATGATAGAAAGCAGGTACGGTAGTCAGATGCTTTGTATCTAGCTCACTGAACGAATGTCAGTTGACTGCATGCATTTTATGTTAGATATTCAGGTACGAGGATGAACACACTTTTCTTGGAAGTTGCGTATGATAACACTGTGTGAAATATTGGGGGCTGGCAACTGCTTATGCAGAAGTCCACGAATTTTTATGGCACTACAGCGATGACACACATGTTGAGGAGTTTCAGAAAGTGTGTGACTATCCTAAATTTTAGTGTGTGACTATCCTAAAACTTCATACTTATGTTTTAAAGTTATCGAAAGAAAGAAACATCACATCGATACAAGTCACGCAAGCTGAACATTTTTCCTACGTTTTGCTTAAAATAACAATGTATAAATTTCGCAAGAGCTTTCATTCTCTTGCTAAAGAGGAGAAACTATTGACAGAAGTGCGATTTGAAATGCACGGAAGCCGACTACAATCTGATAATATGCTTTATACCACTTGGCGAATGCGCCGGATAACAAGGGCTTATTTCCTCAAGTGTGGGCGCAACGGATCAAAATCAGTAATTATTCTTCCATTTCTCGGTAATAACGAGCTTGGGGGTATAATTGTTGTTGTTGTTGTTGTGGTCTTCAGTCCTGAGACTGGTTTGATGCAGCTCTCCATGCTACTCTATCCTGTGCAAGCTTTTTCATCTCCCAGTACCTACTGCAACCTACATCCTTCTGAATCTGCTTAGTGTATTCATCTCTTGGTCTCCCTCTACGATTTTTACCCTCCACGCTGCCCTCCAATACTAAATTGGTGATCCCTTGATGCCTCAGAACATGTCCTACCAACCGATCCCTTCTTCTGGTCAAGTTGTGCCACAAACTTCTCTTCTCCCCAATCCTATTCAGTACTTCCTCATTAGTTATGTGATCTACCCATCTAATCTTCAGCATTCTTCTGTAGCACCACATTTCGAAAGCTTCTATTCTCTTCTTGTCCAAACTATTTATCGTCCATGTTTCACTTCCATACATGGCTACACTCCATACGAATACTTTCAGAAATGACTTCCTGACACTTAAATCAATACTGGATGTTAACAAATTCCTCTTCTTCAGAAACGCTTTCCTTGCCATTGCCAGCCTACATTTTATATCCTCTCTACATCGACCATCAGCAGTTATTTTGCTCCCCCAATAGCAAAACTCCTTTACTACTTTAAGTGCCTCATTTCCTAATCTAATTCCCTCAGCAGCACCCGACTTAATTAGACTACATTCCATTATCCTTGTTTTGCTTTTGTTGATGTTCATCTTATATCCTCCTTTCAAGACACTGTCCATTCCATTCAACTGCTCTTCCAAGTCCTTTGCTGTCTCTGACAGAATTACAATCTCATCGGCGAACCTCAAAGTTTTTATTTCTTCTCCATGAGTTTTAATACCTACTCCGAATTTTTCTTTTGTTTCCTTTACTGCTTGCTCAATATACAGATTGAACAACATCGGGGAGAGGCTACAACCCTGTCTTACTCCCTTCCCAACCACTGCTTCCCTTCCATGCCCCTCGACTCTTATAACTGCCATCTGGTTTCTGTACAAATTGTAAATAGCCTTTCGCTCCCTGTATTTTACCCCTGCCACCTTTAGAATTTGAAAGAGAGTATTCCAGTCAACATTGTCAAAAGCTTTCTCTAAGTCTACAAGTGCTAGAAACGTAGGTTTGCCTTTCCTTAATCTTTCTTCTAAGATCAGTCGTAAGGTCAGTATTGCCTCACGTGTTCCAGTGTTTCTACGGAATCCAAACTGATCTTCCCCGAGGTTGGCTTCTACTAGTTTTTCCATTCGTCTGTAAAGAATTCGTGTTAGTATTTTGCAGCTGTGACTTATTAAGCTGATAGTTCGGTAATTTTCACATCTGTCAACACCTGCTTTCTTTGGGATTGGAATTATTACATTCTTCTTGAAGTCTGAGGGTATTTCGCCTGTTTCATACATCTTGCTCACCAGATGGTAGAGTTTTGTCAGGACTGGCTCTCCCACTGCCGTCAGTAGTTCCAATGGAATATTGTCTACTCCGGGGGCCTTGTTTCGACTCAGGCCTTTCAGTGCTCTGTCAAACTCTTCACGCAGTATCATATCTCCCATTTCATCTTCATCTACATCCTCTTCCATTTCCATAATATTGTCCTCAAGTACATCGCCCTTGTATAGACCCTCTATATACTCCTTCCACCTTTCTGCTTTCCCTTCTTTACTTAGAACTGGGTTTCCATCTGAGCTCTTGATATTCATACAAGTCGTTCTCTTATCTCCAAAGGTCTCTTTAATTTTCCTGTAGGCGGTATCTATCTTACCCCTAGTGAGATAGGCCTCTACACCCTTACATTTGTCCTGTAGCCATCCCTGCTTAGCCATTTTGCACTTCCTGTCGATCTCATTTTTGAGACGTTTGTATTCCTTTTTGCCTGTTTCACTTACTGCATTTTTATATTTTCTCCTTTCATCAATTAAATTCAATATTTCTTCTGTTACCCAAGGATTTCTACTAGCCCTCGTCTTTTTACCTACTTGATCCTCTGCTGCCTTCACTACTTCATCCCTCAAAGCTACCCATTCTTCTTCTACTGTATTTATTTCCCCCATTCCTGTCAATTGCTCCCTTATGCTCTCCCTGAATCTCTGTACAACCTCTGGTTCTTTTAGTTTATCCAGGTCCCATCTCCTTAAATTCCCACCTTTTTGCAGTTTCTTCAGTTTTAATCTACAGGTCATAACCAATAGATTGTGGTCAGAGTCCACATCTGCCCCTGGAAATGTCTTACAATTTAAAACCTGGTTCCTAAATCTCTGTCTTACCATTATATAATCTATCTGATACCTTTTAGTATCTCCAGGGTTCTTCCATGTATACAACCTTCTTTCATGATTCTTAAACCAAGTGTTAGTTATGATTATGTTGTGCTCTGTGCAAAATTCTACCAGGCGGCTTCCTCTTTCATTTCTGTCCCCCAATCCATATTCACCTACTATGTTTCCTTCTCTCCCTTTTCCTACACTCGAATTCCAGTCACCCATGACTATTAAATTTTCGTCTCCCTTCACAATCTGAATAATTTCTTTTATTTCATCATACATTTCATCAATTTCTTCGTCATCTGCAGAGCTAGTTGGCATATAAACTTGTACTACTGTAGTAGGTGTGGGCTTCGTATCTATCTTGGCCACAGGGGTATAATATGCATTTAAAATTTTTCACTGCTGTAATGAATTCAGCCTGAGCCGAAACGTTTCCTGCGGCATGAAATTAGAACACTTTTTTCCCGAAAATGCAAATGTAGTGTCCTTAAATCCTTCTATAGAAGTTACTTTCAAGTTACCCCAACTAGAATTCAGCTTGCAGGATCTGGTCTCTCGTTATTAATTATTTATTTCGTTGTACGATCAACTATACAGACTGTGTTCCAACTGGACTCCCGTAATTGCACGATGTTGACAACGTACGTACACATTAAAACCTCTGACGCACACACACTGGAGCAATCTGTTCCATGTCAAACTACTCCATCCATTCTAAACTGTTAACCGGAACTCCTGTTGTCCACTAGCCTCTAGCTTACCTTAAGGGCTCAAATGACCATACTCCAAGCGAAATGTACTCCCGGGGTGGCGAACCCGTCCCGTATTATGGTCTGATTTCAATCTACATACACCCAACTCGAGTACGCAAAGCCCTGGAATCATTGTTTAAAAGTGGCCATCGACTCTTGTTACATTACCTGCAGAAGTTGTATCTGGTTATCGGAAATATTAGTTATTTATGAATCGTTTATTTAATTAAGTGGCGTCAAGCTAGCGTCTTGTACGAGCATATATTTCCTGTTGGGAAAAACCCTTGTCCTGCACTCGTAGCCTTGTTTTCAATGCATGAATTACACTCTCTCTCTCTCTCTCTCTCTCTCTCTCTCTCTCTCTCTCTCTCTCTCTCTCTCTTCAAAGTGTCCTACATACAGAATACTAAATATGCTCAAACAGATGAAAGACGAAGGGTGCAAGACTTGGGCTATCGGATGGATGGATGGATGGGGCAATGATGATCAGCACAATTTGGCGATGTGTTACCGGATTCTGAGACTTGTGTGTGGACGTGCACTGTCGTTTTGGAGCAATAGTTCTTTTCCATTCATGTCAGATCGACACACGTCCGATACGGTTCTTGAGTTTGTTCATAGTCTTTACATATGGCTCTGAATTAATGGCTGATCCTTTTGGCAACACAGCCACGAAAATGAGACTATCAGATTCTCGAAAGATTCTCATCACGACTTTTGGCAGAAGAGGCAGCTCCCTCGAATTTCTTCATTTTTGTGATTGCTGATGGTGCCACTCTAATGAGTACTTTTTTTCCGGCTCAAGTGAAACACCGAAGTTTCGTCAGCTGTTACGATCCGTGACTGAAAGGCATCTCCATTGGCCTCAAACTGCTCCAACAGTTCACATGAAATGACTGCTCTGAATTTAGTGGTCTCTTGTGAACATTCGTAGAACCCATCTTACGCATACTTTTGAATACCCAAGAGTCTCAATCATTGCACTTCCAAAGCTCACCGATAGCTGTAGGGCAACTATCGAGTTGTGGTGCGCCGGTATGCACGGATACTGGCATCCGCGCGGGTCACTGAAGACCTGGCCAGAAAGAACGCGGTCTGCGGTCACGGCCTGCGACCCTGAGCCGCGGCGGCCAGGCTGCGTCGATGAAATACTCATTAGTAAATCGTGTCGTCTATATAACGAGCAGCTTTAAGTCGGCGTCCACCAGCCCTCCGCGATGGCTGGCGCCAGGCCGTCTTAAAATACAGATTTTCCGCCGCGGTCGGCGGCTGAGCTCCCAAAGGCGCATTTTTTGTTGTGTTCTCACACTGTCGGCTGATTCAGCATCGGCGGGAAGCAGATCTGTCGTATCGGTGAGCGCTGAGCCCACATTGTGGAAATTGCGCAAACAGAAAAAATTATCGGAGAGCTGACGAAGTACGATACAGGCAGTGGAGATTTTAACATTTTGAAGAAGGGTGAAGCATGGAGGGATATAGCTGCTAAACTGCACAAAAATAGTGAATATTTTCGCAAAAATTTTAATGCAACAATATGTTACATAAAATGTAGTGAAAGAGAGTACTGTATTAAGTATTGGAAATCAGTAAACGCACATTACAACCTAAAGCATCTGAAGATATACTTTAAATATGCAATAAGACCAAAACAGAAAGCAACATGTACTAGAAAATCGAAAGAGACAGAACCGCCACCTTTGTAGAAATCGGCATTCATGTAGCCCAATTATGCGGCTCATTTAAATGGAAATTTATGTGGCTCTTTTAAATGAAAATTAACTGTCTAGCCCCACGTGATATTAGTAATGTCAAGAAGAAATATTTCAATGCTTGCTTCTAACATTAACAACCGAAGATGTTACTCCACACAGCTGTTTTGTAATACAGTATAAGGCAACACCTCCGATTCTACGAGAAATATCTTTGGCACACTTTTGCCGACGCATCAAAAATTATTGTTTGCTTAACATTTTCAGTCTGTAAAAAGTTAACCTACTGAATTATCAGTAGGTAACACAAGAATAAAAATTAAATCTTCGATATAGTTTTGCAGAGGTGTCGCGTGGTTCTCCTTCCCTTAAAGTTATTCAAATGTGACTCTTCAGTTGACTACGAATCTGCCTATTACCTAAAATGCGACATAACTTGGCCCGCAGTTAAATGCATTATAAGATACTAGAGGGTATGTCTCCGTGGTTACGGCAGACTCAGTCTGTTAGGTGTTGACACGTATCAGATAATTTCTTCTAAAGCTATGAAAATTATTCCAAGTTTTAGTACACACACTTGCTTTACTGTTGAAAACTGCAGAATGTCTTACCTGAGGTGAAAATGCGACTGTCCGCTGTTGTTTGTTGTCATGTGTACGATTCAAATGGCTCTAAGAACTATGGGACTTAACACATGAGTCATCAGTCCCCTAGAACTTACAACTACTTAAACCTAACTAACCTACGGACATCACACACATCCATGCCCGAGGCAGGATTCGAACCTGCGGCCATAGCAGCAGCGCGGTTCTGGACTGAAGCGCCTAGAACTGTTCGGCCACAGCGGCCGGCCATGTGTACGGGGAAAACACTATTTGATAATAAGAAAAAAATAATAACTGGCAAGGGTACAATGGAGCTCAGTTTCTGCGCATCCTGACGCGTTAACTCTCTTTACCTATTGCTCAGTAGTACTCCTGTCAACTTAAACTTTGCGACACGTACAGAAGAAATATCAAATCTGTGCTACCTAAGAGGACGCCTACCTATATAGATAAACGGCTATAAAATCCAAGGTGGCTATTTTAGGGGCTACTGTGCTCAGAGTTTGATGAGCGGGCACTGCCAAGAGCGTAAACTATGGGCGCCGAAAGCGGTAGGTGTACCGTTTCGTAACAGTTTCCCGACACGAGAAAGCCGGCTGACAGCCCAGGCCGGCCTGGACGGAAACACATTCCGAGTGGAATGTAACGCTGTCGACACCAGCCGGCCGGACAGCGCTGATGGGCTCCCGAGCACGTCCCCACGTCCCGCAAATGCAACCTGAGCGCTGGCACACCTCACTGCTACATCGCCAGCCTCTACACCGTCCGGCCTCTGATCACAGAAGTCTCTAGCTGGGCTACTTCATAATGCCGAATGACGTACTTGTCCAAAAGACAAAAATGTGACCAATTTTGTGATAGAATGATGGATCAGTTTCAAGTGGAACAGCGTAATCACTGAAACCACCTACAGTTTCATTACATGACAGTTTCGTCACCAATAATTAGAAGAGAAATGGCATGAATATAATTCCTGTAATACCTTACAACAGAAGTTTGTCCTTGAAAACTGAAAGACGGAGCAGAGGTGACAAATATCTAGAAGAAAGATCTCAGGCATAATTCACGGAGCTATCAGCAACTGGTTAGAAAACTGCAGAACAATTTAGAAGTTCAACAGACCCTAATAATAACTTAGCTAGAACAAACAGGGCCTTCTCCTGTATAACCGTAATAGATTACGGAAACAGCGATCATGAGAAACCCGCCTTAGACTCTCCACCACTGTAGGAATAAGTAGTAGTAGTAGTAGTAGTAGTAGTAGTAGCAGCTTCATTCATCCATCGCTGAAGGTAAGCAGGAGGATTCTATCTACATGTTCTTCCTGTTTTCGAGTGAGTATTGGATCGATGCTTTCTTCTACTTCTTCTTTTTCTTCTTCTTCTTCTTCTTCTTCTTTACTTTCAAGGAATTTTGGATCATATGTCTCGTTTCAGATACCCTTATTCCCATCTCTCTCTACATCTTCCGATACCACTTCGAGTCACTGGCTTGTATTACTAAGTTTGATGTCCTGCCATTTATCATCCCACATGAATGCTCTTTCCTGTTTGTCTGGCCATATTTTATTTTAACGCAGACGTTTCGTACCTCATACAGAAACGTGTATCGTTTGATTGATCCAAGGAGTTTCATCCCTATTTCCCCCAAATGGCATTCGTCCTCTTTGGTTATTATCCGTATTTCGTTTCCATAAAGAAATTCGTGAACAGTCAAAACCTTGCAGAATTTTAGTTGTGCTTCCATTCTTGTTTTCCTTGTTAACTCCGTGTAATTGCTCTGCACACAGTGTCTCTTTGAGCTTCGTCAGCTGAGGAGTTGCTATGTTACGTATTCAAATCATCCGATGACGACTTGGTAATAAGTCTGAATCGGTAACGAAGCCACTTGAGTGGCCTGAGGCTGAAATACATAACAAAAATATTCACTTTTTTATGTTTATCATGGTCACAGCAACAACCGACATAGTTGTCTATTTAGGCTAAAATGAGGAACTTAATCCGCGGGATTAATGTCAATCGATATTTGTGATAGAATGGATAATACGAGGGTCACTCCAAAAGAAATGCCGCTATTTATTTTTAAATCCATCTTTTATTCCACATGTTTTAAAGTTTTACAGTGTGTAGATACATCCGTAAGGAACAATATTTTCATTTCTCCACATAATTTCCATCCCTCTCAACTGCCTTACGCCATCTTGGAACCAGCGCCTGTATACCCGCACGGTAAAATTCTAGACCAACCTGTTGGAGCCACTGTTTGCCAGCGTGCACAAGGGAGTCATCATCTTCAAACTTTGTTGCACGAAGAGAGTCTTTCAGTTGCCCAAAGAGATGATAGTCACATGGAACCAGGTCACGACTGAAAGGCGGGTGTTTCAGTGTCGTCCATCCGAGTTTTGCGATCGCTTCCATGGTTTTTTGACTGACATGTGGCCGTGCATTGTCGTGCAACAGCAAAACATCGAGCTTGAAGTTTCTTCAGTGTCGTCGCATATGCATCAGAATTTATGGTGGTTCCACTTGGAATGATATCCACAACAAAGAGTCCTTCGGAATCGAAAAACACCGTAGCCATAACTTTTCCAGCATAAGGTGTGGTTTTGAATTTTTTCTTGGGTGAATTTGCATGATGCCACTCCATTGATTGCCTCTTCGTCTCTGGTGAAAAATGATGGAGCCATGTTTCATCACCTGTCACAATTCTTCCAAGAAATTCATCTCCACCATTCTCGTACTGTTCCAAAAGTTCGCTGCATACCGTTTTTCTTGTTTCTTTGTGAGCCACTGTCAACATCCTGGGAACCCACCTGACACAAACCTTTTTTAACGCCAACACTTTCAGTATTCTGCAAACACTTCCTTCCCCTATCCCAACGTCGTGTGACATTTCCTTTACTGTGATGCGTCTGTCAGCAGTCACCAATTCGTTAACTCTCTGCACATAGTATGGAGTGTGTGCAGTACGAGGCCTGCCGCTGCGAGGAAAGTCCTCAATATTGCCGTGCCCGCCTTCATCACGTAACCTGCTTGGCCACCGACTAACTGTACTGCTATCGACAGCAGCATCTCCATACACCTTTTTCAACCTCTTGTGGATGTTTCCCACTGTCTCGTTTTCATAGCACAGGAATTCTATGACAGCACGTTGCTTCTGACGAACGTCAAGTGTAGCAGCCATCTTAAAGACATGCTGTGACGGCGCCACTCATGGGAACAGGTTGAACTAAGTTTGAAAACAAGCGGGAAGTATGTATCTACACACTGTAAAACTTTCACACATACAAAATGAAAATTGTATTTTTACAAAAATTGTGCGCATTTCTTTTGGAGTGACCCTCGTAGTTCCTTTAGCTTTGTTTTTTCGAGATTAATATATTTTGTCAGAGTAGATGTGATTCACTTTATGAGTAGCAAACTGCTGCCTGTATCCAGCGTAGTCTACAATTAAAAGATCGTTTACAAAAATAAGCGCCTATAATACCATGCTTCGTCTATGCTTACACACAACTTTTCCTCCTTTGTAAGGCTTCGTCTAACTATGAGACGACCACGTCAGATCGGTATTACTGAAGGTGAATGGAAGACTTCGATTTGCTGAACTGGTTCTCCGTAAAATGGAATACATCTGAAATGGAAATCGCATACAAAATGCTAGTGCAAACTCTGTTGGGTACAATATGTGAAATTGTATTCGAGAAAGACAGTACGACCAAATGCTTCCACGCTCGTATTGCCTCGCTCAGGACTCATGAGAATAAAATACACACATTCGAGGGCGTACACAGCCATGTAGGCAGGCATTTTTCTATCGCTCAACGCTCAATGGAGTCGTGCAGGAAATCACTAATACTAGTACGAGCTGCATTTCACAATGCACTGAAAGTAGCTTGTTGAGTGTATACCTACATATAGGTATTTTAAAAAGGGTAGGTGAAAGGCTACATGCCTACTGGACACCTTCAGGCGTAATTAATTGTTCGCCACTTCATTTTGGGACGTAAATCACTATTCTGGTATTGTATAATTTCCTAATATTGTTTATAATGTGTTTCGGATACTCTCCTTCCTCCTACAACAATTCCGTTCTTCATCAAGTTCCGTTTTGTTCTATATCTCTATAATGCTTTATATTTGTTAGTACAATGTGCACTTATTGTTTAGTACACCTAAACCTCTGTAATTGGTTATATCGCATCTTTGTAAAGATAGTGTTACTTCTTCTATTTGCCATGTTTCTAGTAGTCTTCCTTGATAGCTACAAATATTACAGAAATCGGTAAGTCTTTTTAGTGCTATAATCCGTCATATCATTCAATTGTGACATAGTCTGTGGGCCTACCCCCACATGTTCTATAAAAAATTCTTACTCCACTTCTATTTATTCATTATAACCTAGCTTTACGTAATGTCTTTCAAAGTTCTCTCTTCAGTAACACTTATTGAGACCTGTTTTTACTAAGTACTTCATAATTTTGGGTTGGGTTGTTTTGAGGGAGGAGACCAGACAGCGAGGTCATTGGTCTTATCGGATTAGGGAAGGACGGGGAAGAACGTCGGCCGTGCTCCTTCAGAGGAACCATCCCGGCATTTGCCTGGAGCGATTTAGAGAAATCACAAACAATCTAAATCAGGATAGCCGGACGCGGGACTGAACCGCCGTCCTCCTGAATGCGAGTCCAGTGTGCTAACCACTGCGCACTTCATAATTTTATACGCCGTCGAAACACACCGTTACCTATATTTTTAATGAATCTGTCTCAGCTCTCTCTCTTCAAACGACAGTGTTATGCTATATTATTGCTTTTCTTCATATCACATTTCAGATCTTTCTGTTTGGGATTTTAAAGAAAATAAATACTGTAAGCTGATTTCAAATGGTTCAAATGGCTCTGAGCACTATGGGACTTAACATCTGAGTTCATCAGTCCCCTAGACTTAGAACTAATTAAACCTAACTAACCTAAGGACATCACACACATCCGTGCCCAAGGCAGGATTTGAACCTGCGACCGTAGCAGTCGCGCGGTTCCGGACTGAAGCGCCTAGAGCCGCTCGGCCACCGCGGCCGGCAAGCCGATTTCTTTTTGTGTAATCAATGCTATTTTTTCTAGTCTTAAAACTGTCTTCCTTTTGTTGTTCCAAGTAGTTCTGAAGCTGCTTTTTTACGTGTACGCTGCTTAAGTTATTCCACTCTGCTTCAATCTCTGTCTCTCTGTTTATTGTGTAAGCCAGTTCTGATACAATAGCCGTATACGCTCCTGTTACGTTAATCTCAGGTTTTCCTATTTTTTTCTTGTTATCTCCTGTTTTCCTCCAGTGGGTCAGTAATTCAAACTCCGATCTCGCCTGATAGTGATCTTAAGATCCATCACTGCCTCTTAAAACATTGGTATCCTTCACTAATGGAACTATTTTCTCTTTAACATTTATAGATACGTAATCAATAGCAGATCTTGATCCTCGAGCAGTTCAGTAATTATCTTCGGTTTGTTAAAGGGGCAAAATTTCCTTAATTTGCACCCATTCGAATTAATGAACGATCCTCTCAACGATCCTACTGCAATGGGCATGTTATTATTTTCCATTCTAGCATTCACCTCTCCTGCCGCCAGAACACCGTCACTTTTGTTTATTTTTGAAAGACTCACATGATGTCATGTGGAAATAAATCAGCGACAACTGCATTATCTTTATTACAGATATTGTTGCATTTGGCTGTACAACAACAACCGGTTTCGCTCGTATTCTGATACATTGTAGTTACAGAACAACCCGTAAGTTTTACATGCTGTGCGCAGTATTCCTAAGTCATTGTTTACTTTTTCAAACCGTTTGAAAGCTATCACAACATACACCGCTGTCGACAGTTCTGCATTGTAATGCAGTGTTCAGCATATTGCCTAGCAAAAACCATACCAGAAAACTGACAACTGAATCAGCTGACGCTTGTTTTCCTTACGAGTACTCGGTGCATAACAGCAGCTTTTGGTGCTTCCATGTTGCTGTTCTTTAAATACACTTAAGTTGTGTAGCCCTATTAACATAATGTATTCGATGAAGATCGAAGAAATATGTGTATTATTTCGAAAAAATCGCTTACTGAAAGGTTCGTTTCCAATTTCAACACTAGGAGTACCCCAATGCCACCTTTACAGCAGTACCCGATGTCAAATAAAAAGACCTTAACTAAGCGGCCGAACAACCTCAGATGGTGTCTCCCGGCTAATTATGTCATACGGTCATTTCATTTCCTTTATGATAACGTTTGTGGTGGCACAGAGCAACTGCTAGTTATCAGAATATAATATGTAGTATACATTTTAACTTACACACCGCCATTTACTGACAACAAGTTTAGAATGGCGAGCCAAAATCTCGCGTTACCAACATTAATGTTCAAACTTCACAAGAAATTTAGTTATATGATCAGTTTGGTAAAATGCTAGCAAACGGTAATTTAAGTTACCACTTCTTCACAGAGATTTTACGAAGAATTTGCACTATCTTGTAGCCTAAACCTGAATATAAAAATATAGGAGTCATAATATTTCTTATATGCTTCAGTATAGAAAAATATTTCATGCTGTGCACTGAGTAGCGTTTCAGGTTTCTCCTTTTGGTAGAAAATGAATAAGACGAGTGCAAAGTCTTGTTCCGCCTTTCAGTGCCTACTGTAGTAGAAATCTGAAGGTGGGCCTTCATGTTCAGTACGCTAACAAAAGCACAAAAACAATGTAAAATTAACAACTCGCAACACTTAGGCACCTTCACACCGAAATTTCAAAAAACATACATCTGTTGTTAAGTTTGGCAAACTTACAACTGTTGAAAAATGTTGACGACAGTTTCAAACTCTTGTAAACACACGTTCGGCGTTTTTATTTTTTTGTTACAGCAAAGCAATGGAAATGGATTCAGACTGTGAAGATTTGCCATTTGTACTACTTTGTATCAGATGTTGACAAAATGATATGACAAGAGAAATATATAAATTTCCGACCAAAAGCCTTACACCTTCAGTTATGCTAGTGAATGAAATTTTACTTACGACTGTAAATAATTTTCTTCCTGGCTTGTTCACGCCTTCCAAATACTTCATATGCTCGTAAACTATCCATTTCGGAACGTAGATCTCAGTTGTCCCAGACCCACTTAGTTTTGACCATTTTACAATTATCACGATTGTACTGTGTTTTCATATTTGTCCATTTCCTTTCACACACCACAAGCGGTGCACGAATTTGATTCGAAACTTCTTTTAACAAATCTATCCTTTTGTATCTGCACGACTCGTGAGTTGCCATTGTCGAAAGAAATACAGCAGACGACACGGCAAATGCGCACGCGCAAGTCACACAACTCTCGTCTTTCTGCTCACTGACCATAACTACAACCTCAAGACAAAACTTACCTCAACTCGCGACCTCAGATTCGCGACTTCAAACAACTGTTGAAAACTGTAGAAAACTAAGTCAAATTTCAAGTTGAAAACAGTTGTCAATCGAATTTGTTGGGAGTTATTTTTCAGTGTGAAGGTACCTTTAGGCGAAGCACCCGTGCCCAAAATATCTCTCAGCAATTGTGGATGCTACCGTTGAATAAACAATTACATCCAAGTCACCTACAAATTCTTCTTACATTCACGCACAGCAGTGATTATCTCTGAAGGCTGATGCATACACCAAACGAGGCCTTTAGCACTGATAAGCCGATTAGAATTATTTTCTATTCTCTTATGTGCTATTTTGTACCCTATTTTTGTACTACGACTACTAACATTAGATACAGATTTACGCTATAAACTAGTACATATTCCTCGAGAAACCTTCGTAAACTTCGTGTAGAATTTCCGTGTCAAAGTTGGGGTTGTCATCCTAAACTGATCGTAAATAACTTGTGATATGTATACTTCATACGACAAGATAAATTATAATTGCATCAGGGCATATAACTGACCATTCTGCCGTGCTCCACGCACAGGTGAAACCCTAGCACCCTAAATGTATTCGGCGAAATTAAATGTAGCCTTTACCAGGGGCTTTACAATCATTTCTACAGGATACGTGAATGCAGTGATGTGGACATTCGATACCATTTTTCTAGTAAGTTATTTCTCTTGTGTTTGGTTTTCAAGCCGAAGATTGGTTGTATGCAGCTCTCCATAACGGTCTATCCTATGCAACTCTCTTCATCTCTGCATAACTACTCCACCCTACATCCATTTGAACCTGCTTACTGTATTCAAGCAATGGCCTGTACAACTACATCCCTCCAAGAACAAATTAACGATTCCTTGGTGGCTTAGAATGTGCCCTATTAATCGATCTCTTCTTTTAGTTTCTTTTCTCCCCCATTCGACTGAGTACCTTCTCATTAGTTATTCGATCTACCTTCTAATCTTCGATCATTCATCTGTAGGCCCACTTTTGAAAAGCTCCTCTTATTGTCTTGTTGCGTAAACTGTTTACACACAAATACCTTCAGAAAATAATCCCTAATACTAACATTCTTATAACCCCTTTTCAGGATAATTTCCAATCCGTCACAAATGCTCTTCCAAGTCCTCTTCCGTCCTCACAAAAATTGAATGTCTTCAACAAATCAGAAAGTTTTTATTTATTGCTACTTTTAACTTGATTACTCATACTTTCCGTAATTCATGAAAACCAATACAAACGTTTCATACGAACAGACAGTAGCTCCCTCCAACCTACTAATGCAGAAAGATGTGTTTCCCTCGAGCTACCGTGCAAGAACACTACTATGAACATTAACGTTAACCACAGTAGGCCAGAACTGCGGACATAACTTCGCATACAGTAAGTCTCGCGAACACAAAAGCATCGATGAAGTAACGATTCTAACACAAGACACGACAGTATTAACCTGCACTGGGTAAGCTATATGTGACAGGTAGTAAGGCGTTTCCTTGGTTAAGAACGAAGTCGATGATAGGCAATCACGAGTTTTATTATTTAGCTTCTGCCAGCGGTAGGAGATAGAGGCTGCCCACATCCGGCACGGTCAGTCTGCGAGTTGTTTGTATGCTTTCCCACAAAGGACAAACAGCAGCAGTCGACGCGAATGGCGAAAACAGCGTGGCTATTCGTGTCTTTATTCTGGTAGGCTGCGGTACACTAGCACGGGCAGCAGTGGTAGCGATACGTGTCTGCAGCCGCTTGTGACAGTTGCAGGTGAGAGAAGGGGGAAGGGAAAGGCGAGAACGGTGTCTATACGTAACGTCTACCGAGGCCACAGGCGTCGCTTGCACCACGTATACACGCGGCCCAACTTGCAGAAGACGAAAATCGAATTTTGGGAATAGGTTTCCGTTGTCATGTTTGTACAAGCTGCTTACAAATTAGTTACACAAACGTAACATTTAATAGTGAAAATGCTAAATAACTTACACAAATGTTTCATGCCGCACTGAGTGCAGCGAATCTGCAAGTGTTATTTACAAATGTCCTCTGTGCCTTCCTTTTGTAACAATACAAAAGCCCAATCTGTAATCCCCAGTGAAGCAAGTCTTCATGTACAGTGGTAACTGCTCGCTTATCCGTTGTCGCAGCTCGTCGATGTTTTCCAGAAGCGGAGGAACAAACACACTATCTTTAATGCAACCCCACACACTGAAAGTATGGGCGCAATCAGGTGATCGGTGGTCAAGATATTGTTCCAACACGTCCAATGCAAGACGGTACGTTCCTACGGAGATGATAATGCGGTGGTATATCATTTGCTGGAAAATAAATTCTGTGCCCGTATTCTTGTTTGCCGCGCGTGGTAGCCGCGCGGTCTCAGGCGCCTTGTCACGGTCCGTGCGCAACCCCCCCACCCCCCACCCCCCCCTGTCGGAGGTTCGAGTCTTCCCTCGGGCATGGGTGTGTGTGTGTGTTGCCCATAGCGTAAGTTAGTTTAAGTAAGATTAAGTAGTGTGTAGGATTAGGGACTGATAACCTCAGCAGTTTGGTCCCACAAGACCTTACCACAAATTTCCAAATTTTCGTATCCTGTTATAATTGAGGCATTAGATTACCGCAGATGTGGAAGGTGACATCGTCTCTGAACACAATTTTATTTAAAAAAATCATCTTCACTCTGCATTGTGTTAAACATTTATTCACAAAACTGAGCTGTTTTTCTTCGTCACTTGCTCTTAAAACTTGCGACAGTTGCAATCTGCAGAGTTTGAACAACAGGAGTTTCCGTAATACTTTCCACAATGTAACACAACGCATATTCCATTCCCAACTGGCACGTTTCGTTGATTTACCCGGACAACGAATGTAAGACTGCCGAACTTGTTCAACTGTGCGTCAGACTGCTGGCCGACTCTAACCCGGCGTCCGATGATATCACAGGCCGCGCGGTTCTGGCGCTGCAGTCTGGAACCGCGAGACCGCTACGGTCGCAGGTTCGAATCCTGCCTCGGGCATGGATGTGTGTGATGTCCTTCGGTTAGTTAGGTTTAACTAGTTCTAAGTTCTAGGGGACTACTGACCTCAGCAGTTGAGTCCCATAGTGCTCACAGCCATTTGAACCATTTTATGATATCACAGCAGCCGGCCGATGTGGCCGTGCGGTTAAAGGCGCTTCAGTCTGGAACCGCGTGACCGCTACGGTCGCAGGTTCGAATCCTGCCTCGGGCATGGACGTGTGTGATGTCATTAGGTTAGTTAGGTTTAAGTAGTTCTAAGTTCTAGGGGACTGATGACCACAGATGTTAAGTCCCATAGTGCTCAGAGCCATTTGAACCATTTATCACAGCAAGTTTCCGTGAAACGATTGTACCAGTTAATAACAGTTTGTCTTTGAGGTGATGGCTTGCAATATTTAGTCCTGAATTATCTCTGAACTGCAGTAGCGGATTTGCAAACGCTGTGCACCATTATACTACTTCATGACGACTGTAGAACTAACTCATTAGCACATGCCACGTAGCGGGAACGTCGGTGGGAACACTGTTGGGCGGGAATAAAACTTGAAAATATACTACATTCATTGCTGAATCAAACATTTCTGTGAGTTATTTACCACTTCCAAAACTAAAAGTTACTTTTGTACAGCTAATTTATTAACATCCTATATGTTGGGCTTGAATCTATTCTCCTAGCCTGATAAAATATCGGGTTTCTGATCGTTAGCTGTTTTACACTGTGAGGTAATTAGTACATTCGTAATGTTTTTAATAAATAGTAAGTACGATTTCCTTGAGGATGTCAGTGTCCTCGTAGGTGGTGGTGACGGTGGTGGTGTGGGAGTTGGTGGTGGTGTTAATAACAGTAGTAGTAATAGTAGGAGGAGGAGGATGATATGATACAAGAAGAGATGATTCAAAAATCTTATCCATGCAAATTAATGTACTACAGATTGTATTATTAACTTATCTAAACTAAGCACGCAGTGGAAAAAAGGATGCTAAGTGATCATTTGTAGAAGGTTGTGGCAATCCATGTACTGTAGGCCTGTAATGATGAAAGAATC
Organism: Schistocerca americana; assembly: GCF_021461395.2. NCBI lineage: Eukaryota > Metazoa > Arthropoda > Insecta > Orthoptera > Acrididae > Schistocerca > Schistocerca americana. The sequence goes on along the minus strand of NC_060120.1, from coordinate 902,100,334 downwards.
ATTCATGCTTCTCCGCGTTACTAGTCACTGATTACTTAAATGAGCGATGTGGCGCATTGGTTATGACACTGTATTCGCATTCAAGACAGTGGCGATTCAAATCGCCGCCCGGCCATCCAGATTTAGATTTTCCCTTAATAGCTCCAGGCAAATGTCGAGATGGTTTCTTTGAAAAGGGAAAGGCCGATTTCTTTTCTCTTCCTTCGCTAATCCGAGCTTGTGCTCATCTTCCTTAGTTTTTTAGTCACAGACCATGCACGAGAGCCTTTATCGCCAAGAGTGTGTGACAACTTAAACAACCGGAAGTCAAGATTGGAATATCAACAACATTAGGGAACGGATAGATTGCTGGTGACCGTAAAGAATCCGATCGGAGCTGCCGGTAGTAGTGGTCTAGTGGTCATGTGTGCGTGACATGTGCTCGCTTATGTGAATGTGTCTGTATGTTTTCTGTGGTGTCACCACCAGACACCACACTTGCTAGGTGGTAGCCTTTAAATCGGCCGCGGTCCGTTAGTATACGTCGGACCGGCGTGTCGCCACTATCAGTGATTGCAGACTGAGCGCCGCCACTCTAGAGAGACTTCCTAGCACTCGCCCAGTTGTACAGCCGACTTTGCTAGCGATGGTTCACTGACAAAATACGCTCTCATTTGCCGAGACGATAGTTAGCATAGCCTTCAGCTACGTCATTTGCTACTACCTAGCAAGGCGCCATTATCAGTTGCTATTGATATTGTAAATAATGTACAGACAAGAGCTACGTTCAACATTAATGGATTAAAGTTAAGTATTCTACCAGTTACCTCCTTTTTTCTAAGTTCTAATTACCTTGTCCTGTTCCAGACCTCACGCCAGCCTGCGCGAGCTTAAACGCGTGCCTTTCGGCTTCCTCTCAATTTAGTGGGTTGGTCTCCCGCCAATCCACAACATTTTCTTTGCTGAAAAAGGTTTTGGCCGAAAGTTATAATATATAACAGTCTTTATTTCTGTGCCTGCCAGCAGCTCCAACAGTTTACCGATTAGTCAGCTATAAGAATACAGGGTTGTTGGTAATGAGTTCGATTTTTCTAATATAGCAAGTATGTCTTCACTTATGGCCCCCTTTCCATCTAACATAGATAAAATGAGTTTTCCTCAATTATATAAAAGAAATGAGTAACTTCCTGCTCGGTCACGAACTCCTTTTTCTTCACTCAACATAAAACTGCTTCGTTTGTATTAGGCAACACCTAGAGAGAGAGAGAGAGAGAGAGAGAGAGAGAGAGAGAGAGAGAGAGAACCTGAAAACATTGACCAGATTAAGAAACCGGTTAAGCGGGGACTGAATGTCAACAGCGGAAGAACAGACACTGAAGTATTCAGAGGCCCATCCAGAAGCCGTGTTGGGAAATAGGTTTATGAAAACTGGATTTAGGAGCCCCTAATAAACGTAGTAACTGATACCTTAAGCAGCGGTGCTTCATGTAAATATAGCACTCTTCTCTAGAGCACAATATAAGGTGATTGTGGCCGTGTTTCTGGTGGAAGCAGCGAGTATATCCCTACATGGAAACTTCACAACTCAAACGGACAACAATCCAGACTGTACGAGCTCTGCTACTGGGAAATACTGTTGCTACTTCGCTTGTTCAACACTGAAGCATGTGAAGGATAAATGCAGATATTACAGAAATTAACGCATTAAATACACTGATGAGTCAAATATTATGCCTGTATGCTTAACTGAGTGGCGGTCCACTTCGGCAACGCGATACAGTAGCGGTTCTGTGTTGCATGGGTTTGTCAAGTCTTCGTAGGTTTCGGGAAGTACCGGGTGATCAAAAAGTGAGTATAAATTTGAAACCTGAATAAATCACGGAATAATGTAGATAGAGAGGTACAAATTGACACACATGCTTGGAATGGCATGGAGTTTTATTAGAACCCAAAAATACAAAAGTTCAGAAAATGTCCGACAGATGGCGCTTCATCTGATCAGAATAGCAATAATTAGCATAACAAAGTAAGACAAAGTAAAGATGATGTTCTTTACAGGAAATGCTCAATATGTCCACCATCATTCCTCAACAATAGCTGTAGTCGAGGAATAATGTTGTGAACAGCACTGCAAAGCATGTCCGGAGTTATGGTGAGCCATTGGCGTCGGATGTTGTCTTTCAGCATCCCTAGAGATGTCGGTCGATCACGATACACTTGCGACTTCAGGTAACCCCAAAGTCAATAATCGCACGGACTGAGGTCTGGGGACCTGGGAGGCCAAGCATGACGAAAGTGGCGGCTGAGCACACGATCACCACCAAACGATGCGCGCCAAGAGGTCTTTCACGAGTCTAGCAATATGGGGTGGAGCGCCATCCTGCATAAACATCGTACGTTCCAGCAGGTGTTTATCAGCCAGGCTGGGGATGATGGGATTCTGTAACATATCGGCGCACCTCTCACCCGTCACGGTAGCAGTCACAAAACCAGAATCACGCATTTCCTCGAAGAAAAAAGGCCCGATAACGGTAGATGTGGTAAATCCAACCCATACCGTGACTTTCTCGTGCAATGGAGTTTCCACGACAGTTCTAGGATTTTCGGTAGCCCAAATTCTGCAGCTGAGAGCGTTGACAGACCCTCGGAGCGTGAAATGAGCTTCTTCGGTCCACAACACGTTGCTCAACCAATCGTCATCTTCCGCCATCTTTTGAAACGCCCACACCGCAAATGCCCTCCGCTTCACTAAATCGCCAGGTAACAGTTCATGATGCTGATGGATTTTGTACGGATAGCATCTGAGGGTACGCCTAAGTGCCAACCAAACAGTAGTGTATGGAATGCCGGTGCGACGTGCGACTGCACGAGCGCTGACTACCCCGTGCATAGACGAACCCGCTACAGTCTCCATTCTTCCTGAACCGTCTCAGCAGCATTACGCCTTGTGCTCGGTCGGCCACTACGGGGTCCATCGTCTAAACAACCCGTGGCTTCGAACTTCGATATCATTCTCGCCACAGCTGCATTTGTCAACGGACCTTTACCCGTTCGAATCCCCTTCCTATGGCGATAGGATCGTAACGCTGAACTAGCACATTCCCCATTCTGATAATACAGCTTCACTAAAAGCGCCTTTTCAGGTAACGTCAACATGCTGCGACTGCTGGCGCATCTGATTCTCTCTCTCATTACAACTCCTTTTATACACGGTTGTCATGCGCAGTCACTGACGTTTTGCTGTCCAGCGCCATCTGTCGGACATTTTGTGAACTTTTTTTTTTGTTCTAATAAAACCCCATGTCATTCCAAGCATGTGTGTCAATTTTTACCTCTCTATCTACATTATTCCGTGGTTTATTGAGTTTTCAAATTTATACTGACTTTTTGATCACCTGGTATATTGCACCAGACGTCTTCGCACAGGTTACGCATCTAAATTTTCGCCAGTGGTTTACGGGCGCGGAGCTGGCACCCGAGAACATCTCAGGTAGAGCACGATTCTGGCCTTGTGACAGCGACAGATCCTGTTGGAAAACACCATCGCCGTCAGGGAAGACACACAGAATGAAAGGATGCACGAGGTTTCCAATAATGTTCACTAAGTTCACAGCTTTCATGGTGACTTCGATTAATATTACAGGTTCCACGGAAGTATAGGTGAGCCCATTGCATAAAATGCTGCCCTCACTGCGTCAGTGGCCTGGTGCGTGCCCTGTCCAGACGCGACGATCGATCTGGTGTAACAAGAAACGTCAGTCATCCAACCACGCGTCACGTTTTCATTGATCAACGGTTCAATCTCGATGACGAGCGTGCTCACTGCGATCGAAACTAAGGATGACGTCGGGTCGATTTGGGAACACATAGGAGCCTCGTACTAACGAGCCCCATTCCACAATGTGGCCAGAAAAGTTTGCTCCGAAGAACCACTGCCTGCGCCAACATTGTTTATGGATGACGAGAAGCAAAAACTAAATGGACAACATATTTTCTGGAAAAGAGTAATTTATGAAAAATTTTGACTGACAGACGGTCGTTACGTCAATGTTTCGGTTCATTGTTTCACACGCGAACACTGAAGTTCTCTCATTTAGGCAGTCTGGTGCTATTTTACTTGGCGTCAGTGAAACTCAATAGATTATTGGATACGTATTAAAGAACATAGCTGTATCATAATTGCACCTCAAAATTTTAGCTGAAACGGCATAGACTGAATAATGAGTCACTTTGGGAGGAAGACTATGGTTGAACGTCTCTTCGACATCCAGGTCATTAGAGTCGGAGTACACGTTCAGTTTGAATACGAATGAATAACGAAATCAACGCTGTGCTTCTGAAAGGAACTATATACATTATGTGATCAAAAGTATCCGGACGCCTGACTGAAAATTACTTACAAGTTCGTGGCGCCCTCCATCGGTAATGCAGGAATTCAGTATGTTGTTGGCCCACCCTTAGCCTTGATGACAGCTTCCACTCTCGCAGGCATACGATCAATCAGGTGCTGGAAGGTTTCTTGGGGAATAGCAGCCCATTCTTCACGGAGTGCTGCACTGAGGAGAGGTATCGATGTCGGTCGGTGAGACCTAGCACGAAGTCGGCGTTCCAAAACATCCCAAAGGCGTTCTACAAGATTCAGATCAGGACTCTGTGCAGGCCAGTCCATTAGAGGGATGTTACTGTCGTGTAACCACTCCGCCACAGGCCGTGCATCATGAACAGGTGCTCTATCGTGCTGAAAGATGCAATCGCCATCCCCGAATTGCTCTTCAACAGTGGGAAGCAAGAAGGTGTTTAAAATATCAACGTCGGCCTGTGCTGTGATAGTGCCACGCAAAACAACAAGGGGTGCAAGTCCCCTCAATGAAAAACACGACCACACCATAACACTACCGCCTCCAAATTTTACTGTTGGCACTAAACACGCTGGCGATGACGTTCACCGGGCATTCGCCGTACCTACACCCTGCCATCGGATCGCCACATTGTTTACCGTGATTCGTCACTCCACACAACGTTTTTCCACAGTTCAGTCACCCAATGTTTACGCTCCTTCACAAAGCGTGGCGTCGTTTGTCATTTATCGGCGTGACGAGTGGCTTATGAGCAGCCAAGTTTTGTCACCTCCCGCCTAACTGTCATAGTACTTGCAGTGGATCCGATGCAATTTGGAATTCCTGTGTGATGATCTGGATAGATGTCTGCCTATTATACATTACGACCCTCTTCAATTGTCAGCGGTCTCTGTCAGTCAACAGACGAGGTCGGCCGGTCCGCTTTTGTGCTGTACGTGTCCCTTCACGTTTCCACTTCATTATCACATCGGAAACAATGGACCTAGGGATGTTTAGGAGTGTGGAAATCTCGCGTACAGACGTATGACCCAAGTGACACCCGTCACCTGACCACGTTCGAAGTCCGTTAGTTCCGCGAAGCACCCCATACTGCTTTCTCACGATGTCTAATGACTACTGAGGTCGCTGATATGGAATACCTGGCAGTAGGTGGCAGCATAATGCACCTAATACGAAAAACGTACATGTTTGGGAATGTCCGGATACTTTTGATCACAAAGTGTTGATATAAGACCTCATCAACGTAGGGAAGTTACAGTAAACTTAAATTTAGATGTGAACTCTGCTCCTCCCTAATCCGTGTGTAGTGCCTTAAACACTACACTAACACTCTATCTGTCTGTCACTACGGTAAAGTTGAGCTGTCAGAAGGCGTTTCTGCCACCTGTACTTTCGTGGATATCAGTCTTGTCACTCACTATACATGTTGCTGGTTTGCATGGCATTCACTGTTTTAGTATTGCAATATTACATATCGATAACCAGTTTTGTTCGACTATGTTTCGCCTGCCTGACTGTTTTCATGAAGTTTTTCTTGAATGTGTTTGTGGTTCGTTTGCAAAATTTGAAGTGCATACTGGCACACTGAAGCTCTGTGTTGGTAACTGAGGCGAGACGGATGGCTCAAGTGACAGAGATTTTGCGTTAAAATCCAATGTTCCGATTTCTAATATACTTCCGCCCCATAGTTTTAATTTATCACAGAGGTTCATCATCACGTCCTGCTTGGTATACAAACACATGTGGAAGTGAGGCAACATAATTAACAGCTCAGAACTGTTCATCGAAGAATTTTTTTTTTTTTTTTTTTTTTTTTTTTTTTTTTTTTTTTTTTAAGATCATGCGAGTATACACGCGAGAACTATGCGCCGAAAGATCGTAGCACCGAGTTAAAATGCAGTTTCTTGAAACACACTATACACCAGGGAAGTTTTAAATATCGCCTCACGCTTCATGTTTACTAATTGTGTTGTAATTACGATTTTATGGTCTGACGTGTGTACAACGTTGTATGACACGCCGCGCGCTATGATGCCATGATTGTTGTTTGGAAGATAAGAACATATTTATGAACAAATTCACTCGATAGTGGCCTCGTAGCCAATCTGGAAATTAGTGGTTTAAATAAATACTGTTGCAGGGAGACGTACATTCTTGGCGAAAAGAAAGGTGTCTTTCACGAAACAGGAAATCTACGTTTATAATGTTAGAAGGCTGGCTAATTTCACGCCCCATTATATACTTACCACTAGCGAACCTGAATAACACTGCACAAGGTTGGAAGAAGGAAATGGGGTGTAGTCTATTTGAAGGAGTGCTTTACATATTCGATGGGAAACCTAAATCGCGATAGACGGAGGAGGATTTGTAGCCCCGTCCTATCAGTCTATTGCAAAAAGCGCCGCTTTATTAGCAATATATCTCTGCAAAGCGATCGCTATTCTGCAGAGCTATGTTTGCTCCTGTTGACAGGTGCGTATGCATATCGGCAGCATTCCGCAACCTCCATTAGACAGCGATGCCTATATTATTCCGCAGCATCAATCACTGGCGATAATGGAAAACTCGACCGCAGCGCCTCCCAACAGATAGAATGGAAACCGCACAGAATAACGATCCGAGAGTAGCAATCGTTAACACGCTAGAGGTTGTTTGCGAAGCAAGTCGCGTATTTTATTATACAATGTAAGAAAAACGATGTTGTTATAGTACAAACACCATCTGATGCACGACCTACGATTGCTGCATAGGGTTAATACCAGTTGATGCACGACCCACGATTGCTGCATTGTGTTAATTCTTAGCCACATATACATTTATTCGGAAAGAGTAAAATTACTAATCACGAAGGCTCTGTCATGCGTGTGCAGTACTTTTCTTATTAGCTTCAGGTTTTTCTTAAGTACTACTTTTTTCAACAACAATTTGACATGGATACGACAGGGCAGTATGTTAAGTCATATCAGTTTTTAACGAAAGGCGAAATGATTTACTCGATCATTTCAGTAGCGATACACAAGGGGGAAAAGTTCTCTTGGGAAGCTTGCTATTTCCAGCTTTAGTAATTTTTTGCTGAAGCTATTTCTCAGCAGTTATTTATTTTCTATGTTTGGAATGTGACACGGAATAAAGCAACTACCATCTTGGTACGCACTTTACTCACGTTCAGAGCTTATGCTGCGTACTGTATGTCACCTCTTATATTCGATATCAGCACTGCAGAGCTGGAGAGAAAAAAATGGCTCTCTTGCTACAAGAAACATTCTAGTATGCGTTAGACATGAACTGGCCGGCCAATAGCTACGTTGAAGGCTTTCCGTGTCTATTACAGGAAGGAAACCACCTTTCAAAACAACAATAGTTTTATAAACTAACCTTTCCTCTTCGTCCAAATGTCAAGGAGACCATCAGCATGTTAGTTATATACGTACATCTAATGCGACAGACTATCGGTACGTGTCAGACGAAGGGCACACAATCCAGTTCACAGCAAAATGCTGCGAACGAAAGAGAAATCAACTCCTAGTTGAACTACATTTCTTAATCAGTTTGGATTTATAGCCAGAAAGATCACCGAATATTCCTTACTGCAATATACGTGGGCGTTCAATAAGTAATGCGACACATCTCTTTTCTCAGCCATTTTCGGCTGAAAAAAAAGGCGAAATTGATTGAGAGACATTGGGTAATACTATCGCTTGATCCTCTATAATTTCAAAGTTCCGATAGGTGGCGGCGCTATACGCAGCCTTCAAACTAGCGTCTGTAACGGAGGTGCGTTCCAAGCAGAGTGCTGCCACTGAGTTTCTTTCAGCGGAAAACCAGAGCATCGCAGATATTCACAGGCGCTTGCAGAACGTCTAAAGAAACTTTGCAGTGAGCAAAAGCATGTTGAGTCGTCGGCGAGGCGTCTGTCTCATTGCAACAAGATCGCACAAACCTGTCCGAGCTCCTGCGTGCCGGATCTCTCATCTTCCGAGTTCCATCTGTTTCGCCCAATGAAGGATGCACTCCGCAGGAAGTGGTACGTGGGTGATTGGAGGTGCAACAAGACTTTGGCTCCGATGTCGACCAGTAGAGTGGTACCATGCGGGTATACAGGCCCTTCCAGTAAGGTGGTGTAAGACTGTCGCACTGAAAGGCGATTATCTTAAAAAACAGGGTTTTGTAGCCAAAAGAGTGGGGAATAACACGGTGTCCTGGAATCCCGAATAAAACCAAACTGCTTTCAGAAATAAAATATGTTGCATTACTTACTGAATGCCCCGCGTAATTATGATGATGATGAAGATGATGTTAACCAATCTATAGTTACTTTGTTGATGAAACAATTAACGATCCTGTATTTTGGATTCATTATCACTCGTTCTCACTCACTCACTCCCCCATCCCCTCTCTCTAAAACACACACACACACACACACACACACACACACAACAATACAATCCTGCATGCTACATGTTCAAAGAACAAGACTATCCAAAAGAGGCATAGATTTTGAAACCCGTACGCTTTGACGAGGATTAAACAAAAACCGAACGCTCGAATGATACCAACAAAATCAGAAACAATACGCTGTATGTATGCCAAATTTAGTAACAATTTATGCACTGTGTGACGTAGCAAGACTGACCATCACTTTACCCAACATATATCACCTTTAGACTTGTTGTAATATTATTTGGTAAATAGCTTTTTCCACCATATCAGCAATCAGTTAACTGAAGAACCTATTTTTAAGCATTTTGGATATGCTGCACATCTCAAGCTTTTAACTGAACACCAGTGTTCTCGCTGAGCGACAGGACTGGACCTGCAACTTTTTGAGTGTGAGGCCAAAGTAGTAAAGTTAAGACTCGTAGTAATTGTACCAATAACTGTTTATAAATGTTCACACGTCAGAGATTTATACATTTTTGAAAATAATCACTATGGCTATGACAGGGCACGATTATTTTTTTCAAACAACACGTCTCGTACTTTTGTTATCACAGTGCCAATGAGCTGCAGCATGCTACAAGGAAAACATACGCCCTGATTTTTTTGACAGCTCAAGATAAGAAACAAAGAGAAGTAGTGTGGGATCAGTGCGGTTGAGCTCCGTCACGAAGCAAGTTGTGTTCGATGTGTTTAGTCACTTCATCAGCTTGCACGCATGTATTTCCATTCAAGTAAATCAATTCAAACCACCCCACAACCACCCCTCTCACAGAGTTCAAAATGGTTCAAATGGCTCTGAGCACTATGGGACTTAACATCTGTGATCATCAGTCCCCTAGAACTTAGAACTACTTAAACCTAACTAACCTAAGGACATCACACACATCCATGCCCGAGGCAGGATTCGAACCTGCGACCGTAGCGGTCACGCTGTTTCAGACTGAAGCGCCTAGAACAGCACGGCCACACCGGCCGGCTCTCACAGAGTACTATTACCTAAAAGCGTAGTGAGTCAGATAACTGGCGGCTAAACATGATACACTCTTTAAATGCAAGCACCTATCTCACCGCCACGACAGATTCGTATGTAGAGGCCGAAGCATCTACTTGTGTATGCGTCTGTATCCCTCTTAGAACGCAGTATTTTATGCCATGGTTACGATGAAGGCATGGTATCAATAACATTCAATGAATCTTGAATTTGTTCGTACATCACATGGGACAATTTATCGAAAGATGAGTTGTAATGCAAAAACAGTGGCCAGAATTATGGCAAACTCGAAGGATGAAAACAGTGTCACGTAAAGCTCAGTTTACGGAGAGCCGTCAAACTAACCCTAAATGTAAAGCAAGCGGTGGTATATCTTACCGACGTCGAACTGCTTGTGAGTCAGTGGACAGGGGCGCATAATCGGCCTACGGAAACTGACTTGTCACAAAGTGGAGTTTCGGCTCGTACAAGCCAATCTCCTACTGTAGTTATGCGTTTGTTGAAATAATGAACGGAAGAGGGAGTACTGATCACTCACCGTGATCAAATCATGGAGTGTCTATGTTTCGATACCAATGGTAACTCTAAGAAATGTAAGAAAGAGTATCGGAAGTATCTGATGATGTTGGGAAAAAAATTAACTTTCACTACAAGTGAATTCAGTTGTATGCAGCATATATGTACTGTAAGTCTACAGGAGTGACAAGTGCAGTTCTTTGGCATTCCAGTATTAGGTTTTTGCCTGTTGCAGTGCCAGCACCTTCCTTGTCCTTCCCCGACTTCTTTGGCTTACCAGACTATAATTTCGGTTTATGTAAGGTAGTCTGCCACTATTCATTCTGCCGAGATGTTCACTCCATTTTCTTCTGCTGTCTTCAATTCTGTTTCTTATGTTAATATATTTAATTCCTTGCTTTTTTAGCCTGTCGCCTATGGTACAGCCTTTCACAGCCGAAATATCATTTCAGCTGCTAGGACCTTACTTTCTACTCGTTTGTAAATTACCCCACTTCCGCGGAATAACAGTAGGACGGCTATTATTTTATAAAACTCCATTCGTGTTATTTTTGTCTTGTTTCTAAAGTACCTGTTATTGTTTCCTCATGTTTCCAAACTTTCCTATTTACTTGTCTATATCTTTTCATAATCGTATGTGAAATCACATCCCAGATAATCAAACTGGCTGACTTGATCTACTGCTTATTGTTCCCCACGACTTTTGTTCTCAAGAGGCACCGTCCTGTAAAAGCGAATGTTTTAGTCTTCTTTGTGGGTATAATGCTATAGTCGTTGCCTATTTTGCTTATGAGATAAACTCTTTTTTGAAAGTCATTCTCTTTCTCTGTTAAAATTGTGACATCGTCTGCATATTAACACAATTCAGAATAGTGTCTTTCTACTACCTGCATGAAACTTTGTTTTCCATTCATCAATATATATCAACGTATAACCAAAAAGGTTGGACGAAGTGCTACACCCCTCCTTAACCAGCCTAGTTGTAGATTGGTCCTGCTGGAGCTCGTATGCAGCTAACTTCGAACGCTGGGTCGGGGAATAATTTTATAATCAAACAGGTTCATCTAAACACAGCACAAATCGCCAATTTTGCCTTATATTCTAAATGACTGCTTTGGTCTAAAAATAAGGTTCACTTTTCTTGAAGAATAGCTCATAACAGCGCACTATAATAATGGAACGTAGGGTCAGCAGAAAATTTAAATCAAGCCCCGTATCTTGTTTGTGGTTGGAATGATTGTCATGTACGGCTTACGCCAGTAGTTGACTGTATACTACAAACATAAGATGAAACATACACGCTTGATAAAGTTTTTACATCATTTAGGGAGGTCGCAATTACGGCCCATGAATAAAAACAAAACTGCAAATATAATTAGTATTTTCAGCTTCGACCTGCTGCAGTGCGGATGGTGATACCAGCATGTGAAGCATCGAAGGTGAGCAAATGATATAAACTGTGCGTCGTGTTATGGTAAGGCATTACCGAACTTATAACCAACCCACAGAGCTTTCAATTCATAATGCGTCATACATAGGTACAGGGAACACCACTGAAAGAAAGTTCCTACATAACAGCACCTACATGTATTACTACTGCGTCAACCTGTGCCGTGATGGCAGTATTCATGTTACGCGCTACTATAATGCCTGCAATCAAGCACTCTGGCCTGCCCTCTTGGGTTATATAGCGGACAAACGCCAACTGTGGCAGTTTGAAGCGCCGCTGGAACAGTGTGCTATCTCGAATCGTACAAACTGAGAGCAATCAGTTTTAGAGCATGGTGTAGCTTCCAATCTTTATGTGACTATGGATTCCAAATTTCATCAAGACCAGGCTCAAGACACGCGTGAAGAATGGTGGCCACACCGTTTTCGAAGAAAATGGGGCACCCTATACTCCGGGCCTGGGGATTCATCTGACATACTGGTCATCGAAAACAAAATCAGGTATATGGTGGGACGGTATTTCTCCATAATCCTGCTGCAATCACAGCTGATGCGCTTTGGGGTGTCATGCGAATAGCGTTGAGGGAATTCCTCAGGAATAGATCTAGGTGTTCCTTCATTCAGTGTTGCGACGTTACACTGACGTCCGTGGGGGAGGGAGGAGGGCTTCAAGACGTTACTTAATTCTCATCAGGTATCACGTACAGTTCTGTTTCAAAATTGCACATAATCTGTCGTATGGCGTTTGTTTTAATCAAAAGTATCTTTCTTGGTGTTGTAGTCGTCTCGTCACAGGCACTGGTGCAGCAAACCGTGCAATAAAATCTACGAAGTAGTAAGTAAACTATTTGATTCCATGGAATACGTAATTACATTTGACGCAAACCATGTTTATCAGGTAGTATCCGCGTACCAAATTTGTGCACGCAGAAAACGCATCGTGTTACCACGTCACTACGTATAATACAATGGTGCCAAAATCTGTGCTTCTCTGTGAAACATTTATTTCTGCGATGAGGTACATAAGATCTGATGTGATCCTACTGAAGGAGTCTTTTTAACATAATTACAAAAAACAAGTAATACACCGGCGGCAAAGACCCTCGTGCACATATTTATATTATGCTGGTTAACAAACCTAAAGCATGCGACAGTAAAACCAGTCGGATAAACTGAACTCTTCGTATGCGGAGCAGTCATTTAAACAAACTAGTCTTCCTGGAAACTAAGTGGTTTATAAGATTTAACGGCGATTAGGAAGTAAATGAATGAAAACCACGGAAATTTTCCAACACTGGCACTTACAAATATTCTATACGAAATAAACAAAAAACTTGTTTTGCTGAAGTACAGAAAGAAACTACGCAACCTGTGAATGCGATTCGTAATCTAGAAAACAGAACGAATATAAACGGGTAGTAGTTGTCAAAAACAACATGAACAAACACATTTGAAAGAGTAGCGTAGAAAACAAAACAGGGTAAACACGTGACCAAGAAGAAAGGAAGATTAGAGTTTGACGTCCCGTTGAAGGAGAGGTCATCAGAGGCTGAGTACAAGCTCAGATTACGAAAGGATGGGGAAGGAAATCGGCCGTGTCTTTTTCAAAGAAACCATCCCAGCATTTGCCTGGAGAGATTTAGGGACATCATGGAAAACTTACATCAGGATGGTCGGACGGGGTTTGGAACCGTCGTCCCTTCGAATGCGAGTTCACTGCGGTAATAACTGCGCCACCTCACTCGGACGACGAGTAACAGTAGACACGCAAACTTCAGAAAGCACTGACGGCTTTTAGAACAAACACGAAAATTTCCGGTTAGGCAGTTTTATGAAGGAAAGGCATACGAAACCAAAAGCCCAAATAATAACTCACAATGTTTCTGCTTAACAATTTGATTACAATCGCTCATACAAAACCGAAATTACAGGCTTCGTACTGGTATCAGAAATAACTGAGGAGAGCTGTGCAGTATAATTCAGCATTGATCGCAAGCTTCACCTGCGCTGCACGACAGTTCCTGGAAATATCCACGCGTGTTTGTGAAAGCTACTTGAACCTAGTTTTCCGTTGAGTAGAAGAATAGCTCGCGTACAGTTCTCACAAACATGAAACACGAATCAAAGCTTATTGCTTCGCCAGGAGTGAGTTTACGGCTTTATTTCTACAAAAATCGCAACAGTGAGCGTAATTTATTCGTCAGCGGGAACGCGGAAACAAAAATACGGTAGTCATAAAGGCTTATGCAACGACAAATGTGCAGACATCGAGGGCGCACAAGTTTTCTTTTTACTTTTAAGTCGAATACTACGCTCACACTTTACTTACCTCAAATTACACCAAAAGTTTACCAAATAATCCTAAAACGAACAATACAAACACGTCTCCTGCAAACGTCTACTGATCAAATTTCATCATCTACCTCAGTCGATGTGGCCGACACACTGTCTTGAAGGGTCACAAACAAAACTTCGTACATATGCCCCATTAATTTCACATTTCCCTACCATCAGAGCTTCCACACCCCCAACACATATTTCGAAAACAAAAATATGGGGCAACCACAACTTTGTAGCATTTACGATGAGTTTTACGCATGTTTATTGGTACTTCATAACAGGAAGACTGAAATCGAGAAATAATATGCAGAATCAGTACAAATGTGCACTACAAAGTTCTCAGTTGGTAATATCTGAAAGTAATGCAAGAAATGAGCAGTTTTCTGCTGTACACGAATAATCGATTTTGTAAGAAATGCGAGACGGTGTATCCGCAGGAAGAGGCTGCTTCAAAACAATGATGCAGATATTACAATGTCTTTTTGCATTCTGACACTGCAGCCTTTATAAGCGTCCTTACGTCTAACAAGGTGATCTCAATTTTATCGTTCTACGCAACAAAGAGATTACTGCACTGTTATTATTATTATTATTATTATTATTATAGGGAAACAAACACAACGCTTACAATATACACTGAAGAGCCAAAGAAACTGCTACACCTGCCTAATTTCGTGTAGGGTCCCCGAGAGCACGCAGTAGTGCCGCAACACGACGTGGCAGGGGCTCGACTAATGTCTGAAGTAGTACCATGAATCCTGCAGGGCTATCCATGAATCCGTAAGAGTACGACTGATGGAGATCTCTTCTGAACAACACGTTTCAAGGCATCCCAGGTATACTGAATAATGTTCATGTCCGGGAAGTTAATTTGAGGGCAAGCGGAAGTGTTTAACTCAGAAGAGTGTTCCTAGAGCCACTCTGTAGCAATTCTAGACGCGTGGTGTGTCGCATTGTCCTGCTGGAATTGCCCAAGTCCGTGGGAATGAACAGTGGACATGAATGGATGCGGGTGATCAGACGGGATGCTTACGTACGTGTCATCTGCCAGAGTCGTGTCAAGACATATCAGGGGTCCCTTATCACTCCAACTGCACACGCCTTCACCAGCTTGAACAGTACCCTATTGACACTTAGGGTCCATGGATTCATGAGGTTATCTCCATACCCGTACACGTCCATCCGCTCGATACAATTTGAAACGACACTCGTCCGACCAGGCAACATATTTCCAGTCATCAACAGTTCAATGTCGGTGTTGACGGGCCCAGGCGAGGCGTAAACCTTTATGTCGTACAGTACAGTCATCAAAGGTAACGAATGGCCCTTCGGCTCCGAAAGCGCATATCTATTATGTTTCGTTGAATAGTTTGCACGCTCACAGTTGCTTATGGCCCAGCATTGAAATCTGCAGCAATTTGCGAAAGGGTTGCACTTTTGTCACGTTGAACGATTCTCGTCAGTCGTCGTTGGTTCCGTCCTTACGGGATCTTTTTCCGGCAGCAGCGATGTCGGAGATTTGATGTTTTAGCGGATTCCTGATATTTACTATACACTCGTGAAATGGTCGTACGGGAAAAACCCAATTCATCTCTACCTCGGAGATGCTGTGTCCCATCGTTCGTGCGCCAACTATAAGACCACGTTTAAGCCCACTTAAATCCTGATAACTTGTCCTTGGAGCAGCTGTAACCGATCTAACAACTCCGCCAGACACTTGTCTTACGTAGGCGCTGCCGACCGAAGCACCGTATTCTGCCAGTTTACCTATCTCTGTATTTGAATACGCATGCCTTTATCAGTTTCTTTGGCGCTTCAGTGCATTTAGAAGTAAAATTATACTTTTTTTAAATTTTTGTTTCACTTGAACTCTATGTAGATGGTAGGGGAATATAGGGTGAATCAAGAACAATCACCCGATATTTAAAAAATCTGACATATTATGTTATTTGAGATATGTGTCTGAACAACGAACCGTTGGAAAGAGCAAGCTCTCGAGTTTTACATGGTTCCCGCTAGGTAGCAGCAGTGTGCGCCCACTTCAGTTCTAATAAAAATGGTGTCGGGACAACACAAAGCGTTTTGTGTCCTACGTTTTGCGCAATGGGGGTCAGTAAAAACTGTTCAGCGTGACTTTCGTACTAGGTATGGTGTGGATCCTCCTACAGCAGAGCATTAGACGATGGCATGAACAATTATGAGAAACAGGTTGTTCGTGTAAAGGCAAATCGCCGGGCGAACGCATCCGCCACAATTTCACAAGGAGTCGGCAGAAATCAGTTCGCCGTGCAGCTCGACATCTCAATATGCCCCCGATGTTCGTCTGGCGCGTGTTGCTTCGACGTTTACACATGAAACCATACAAAATTCAGCTGCTGCAAGCTGTTCGTGATGGTGACAAACAACAACGTGTGGAGTTCTGTAATTTCGTTCTTGGCAAGACGGAAGATGACAGTTTTCTTCCAAGCTTAGTGTTTAGTGACGAGGCAACATTCCATTTAAATGGAAAGGTGAACCCTTATAATGTGATAATATAGGGGTACGGAACAATCACATGAAGTTGTACAACATAAGAGGGCCTCTTCAAAATTTAATGTGTTTTGTGCAGTTTCACGTGAAAAGGTATATGGTCCATTTCTCTATGCCGAGCACTTTACTGGAAGCAATATCTCGATATGCTTGAGAATTTTCTTTTTCCACAGCTGGAGACTAATTCGAACGACTTCATTTACCAACAAAATGGCGCACCGCCACACTGGCATCTGGAAGTGCGGGAATTTTTAAATCGAAGATGACTGAACGACGGACCGGTCGCTCTGGACCAAATTATTCAGCCTTACATTACTGGCATCAAAGGCCACCGGGCCAGACTATATGCGATTATTTCTTGTGGAGCCGGCCGAAGTGGCCGCGCGGTTCTGGCGCTGCAGTCTGGAACCGCGAGACCGCTACGGTCGCAGGTTCGAATCCTGCCTCGGGCATGGATGTGTGTGATGTCCTTAGATTAGTTAGGTTTAACTAGTTCTGAGTTCTAGGGGACTAATGACCTCAGCAGTTGAGTCCCATAGTGCTCCGAGCCATTTCTTGTGGAGGTTTATCAAAGACCCTGTTTATGTGCCTCCGTTACCAACAACAATGAATGAACTGAGACATCGCTGAACAGCAGCTGTGGAAGCTGTAACTCAAGACATGCTCGCTGCAGTGCGGGAACAATTTGAATACCGCATTGACATATGCCGTGCATCTCACGGGAGGCGTGTTGGACACCTATGAAAAGGAATTAAAAAACTTATTGAATTTACCGTTCATCAAAAAACAAAATTTAATGGTTTCAGAAATACAGAGTGCCAAATCGGATGATTCTTTTTGATACATCGTGTATATAATTGCAGAAATGAACATAATGTAACCAGATGATTTTTTAAAGAAAAAAATCAAAAAATATCTAAACCTTACAATATAAAATGACAAAATGACAATAACAGTGGCAATATTAGTAATAATTGCAATCTATTCATTTTGCGAAACACCAAAGATCAATAATGGGGAAGGTAATGACCATGACCTACTGAAAGGACCCATAACAATTGCCTGGAATTACTTCGAAAACGATGGTAAATCCAAATCAGGATGGCTCGAGTAAACAAACACGAATCTTGGTCAGAGTTTTATTCTACTTTTTGATTGATATCAATGAGATAAAATTACCGAACACACGGACTTAAACGTATTTATGGCCCGAATAGCAACAGGTTTCAGTATGGGATTGCAAATCTGTACTTTACTACAAAAAGCGTCATTTTTTATGAAACCCTACTGAAAGTTTTTGTTAGAGTGTGTTGTACTAATTTTTAAGTAATATTCAAAGACGCAAAAGGCGACGGGGGCGACGTATATCTTCCGAAACTGTATTTTCTCCAATTAATCAATAATTATAGAAGACTAATAGTGACAGTGGTAAGTAAGAGAATCAGATATCGAGGCCTTAGGTCATGCCTACAGACTGGAAACTGATGGCACTACGTCGCTAACAAGCACTCGAATATTGTCGGCTTCATTTCAGGAGAGGAAGGTACCAGGAAGATATGATGACGCAGACACCGCTAAACGTGTAAATACTGCAAAGACGAAGTAGGAGAGGCAGAAAAAGTGGGAAAAGAGAAGTCAGTTGAACGGCAGATATGCAAAAGTTTAACTGTGACAGAATGAGAAACAAAAAATCCATATAGAGCTAGGACGGCCTGAAAAAGGGCAGGAGGGAAAACTATGAAGATGGGGTAGTGATACTGGTATGCTGTCGGAGAGGAAGAGGATTTCTCACAAGAGATACCGAGAGAAGTGCTATGAATAACTCTTGGTTCCTGAATGAGATGATATTTTAGACTGTACAATGCCAGAGTTGTTTTGTCGAAGTAGAGGAAGAGATGGGGTACATCTGCGTTCTTCTTAAGCACGGCTAGGACGCTGGGTCTAACAGTTTTGCTAGGATCATATGCGACTGACGCGTGGTCCGGCGAATGCAACAAGAGCCCTTTAAACTAACATCACAGCTCAAATTCCGACGTGGCGCATGCCGTACAGAACCCAGTGGCGGACGCCTGTCCTCGTCAATCATGGAGAGAAATGCCAAAAACACGAGCAGTGGAGCGATGCGAGTGTGAGCAGGTTAACAGGCAACACAACGGGCCACGGCTTCTTGCAACACTGTAGCGGCGTTCAAATTCTTGCAAAACTGAGCGCTAATGCAGTGCGTCATGCTTTGCACGCGAATAAAACATTTGTCTTGTTCCCTTATTGCCCAAGCTCGATAAAAATATTTTTGCTTTCCACAGCTCTAACGACTCCGGAACGTCCGAAAATGCAGTTTATCCAACAGAAAACGAACAAGATTATTAACGCGAGATAGTACTTATATCTGGCTTGCTGTTTACAGTTTGACAGGCAGTGATAATAGCTAGGTGTCATGTTCTCAACAGCCATTTGCAAGAGTTCTTGCATACAACGAACGCTGGTGACGGATACTAGCACCGATTCGGTAAAGCCACGAAGAAATTAACATGGATACCGTGATGGAGATTTTGGAAGTACTACCCGTGTCTCTCATGTAGAGGCAAAAGACAAACACAATATAAGTTAGCATATTTTATAGAGTAACACAGAAAACAAAAAAGGGCACTCGTGACCAAGAAGGGAGGAAGAAACAACACTTAATTTCTTGAACAAAAATAACTTCAAAAGTTCACCACGGACTCCACGTATTATTCACAGACCCTGCAGTTCTAAACGTGCAGACAGACCGAACCTTGATGTACCCTAATGCAACTGAGAACTAAGAAAACACAAGGAAAGGCCATCTTCAGTTATCTAATTTCTGGAGCTTGTTTTCCGCTTCTTTGTAGCTCTTTCATATCTTTTCTTTTGGCTGATCTTTTAAACAAAATAGTGGAAGAAAAGCTAAATACACTGATAGTTGCGGGTGAGAGGTGTTAAAGAAGAATGTCGCCATAAGAAATTAATTGCCATAAACATAACTGCTGAGTTTAACATGTACATAAAGAACGCACTGCCAAACAAATGATTGCGATGAGACAGGAATATACACACATTCGTGACAGAGGTGCTGTTGTTAAATCTTTTATAAGCCAGGCAAGCACTAACAAGAGAGTACAGTGGTGCAAGCAGCGACAAATACGAATTCCCCCTACTGAAAACGAGTGAGATGGTCACCGAGCCACCATTTACATTTGTCCGTACCGCATAGCGTGCTCTGGAAATACCGGACATTATTTGTGTAGAAGCTACGACCAGTCGCTTTGTGATGTTTTTAAAACTTCTCCTTCTGCCATCTGCTGGTTTCGAGCCACTACACGCAGGCTCACCCTCAGTAGACCGCGGTTATTTACAGGAAATTTACGTTTTGTGCAGTGTGCTGTTAGTTGCTGGAACTGTGGCGCTGATCAAAATAGTATGATTTACGTGAATTCTACCGAATCATGCGCATAAACGGAAGATAGCGATGTTATTTGTTTTGGAACTAGTCATATAATGTAGCAAGTTCTAAGTATGGCACTTTAAAAGGCTCAATTGTACAGCAGTATTGAAAATGTAGCACTTATTTGCTTTTGGTTAAAAATATAGCGTATTTTAAGGTGTAGGACCAATATAAAACAATCGTGGCCAACGCCCTGAAAACACACTGAACCATGATTTGGAATTAATTAGTATCAACCAGTTTCGACATCGAAGTGCTTTACTATGCATGGTCCTATTGGAAGAGATATGCCCCTTTCTTTCTCCGACCTTACACAACTGACGTATCCAGCCAGTTATAACGCGACATGATGTTTGACGTGGGCTCCGAACCATGGTACACGCTGATAGTTTTTCACATTAACATATCATTCTCAGATGTGAAAAAAGTGATAAATGACTGAATAAAATCCCAGGAGCGACCGAGGATTGAATCTGGACCTTCGGATTTGTAGTCTGACATCCACTTAGATTGGTTGGTTGGATTAAAAGAGGGGGAAAGGGATCAAACTACGAAGTCATCAGTCCCTTGTTCCGAATAAAACAATACCACAAGTATGAGAATAAAACAAACGAGACTGACAACTCAAAACGGAATGAAAGGAAAAATCACAAGAACGATGAAGGGCAACAAACATGTAAATGGACAAAAGGGAACAAGAGAACCACAGAAACGCAAGAAACGGGATGAAGAGATTAAAACAACAAAGCAGATTACCATGGCTGGCTGACCATGAGAATAAAAAAGGAGAAGCCAGCCACCCTGCAACACATTAAAACCTCCACCCTAGAAGCTCTAGGGTGGAGGACACTTAGGTACCGCGCTATAATTACTCGAGAGGGAAACAAAATCGGAATAAAATTCAATTGTTATCTAGCTCATAATTTCGCGACCGTATAAAATCTTACAAGCTGGATAATTGTCCTGTGGATAACAATTCACTTTTTATTCTCTCTGGAATTTTGATAAGATGTACTCTATGGTAATTAAGTCACTTCGCTTAAAATACTCGCCGTAAAGCATTCATTCATAGAGGAGGCTTCTTCAAATACTCGCCTTAACACTTAAATAACGCTCTCCGTGGACTTCCTCAATTG
This sequence comes from Schistocerca americana, assembly GCF_021461395.2. Classification (NCBI taxonomy): domain Eukaryota; kingdom Metazoa; phylum Arthropoda; class Insecta; order Orthoptera; family Acrididae; genus Schistocerca; species Schistocerca americana. Next base: position 902,079,133 of record NC_060120.1, on the reverse strand, counting down.
CTAACGGTGATTTCTGCGGTTGATATCTCTAAACAGGAAAGGTCCAATTTCCTTTCTCATCCTTGAATCCGAGCCAGTGTCCCTCTCTCTAATGGATTCGCCGTCGACAGCGCAATAAACTGTAATTTTCCTTTTTGCTACTACTTTGCAGCACAAAATCATGTCAGTGGTTCTATGTTTATACAATCGTTTCTGATGTCTAACAGTTAGGACGTATAGCAGTGAGGATTAATAATCTGCTATATTACTAACAAAGCCCTGAGTTCCTAGAGCAGAGATACTACGTTGCCGTCGGCAGCAAGTAATCGGAAGTCCTGTACGTATGGCTGCGGATCCACTGACAGTCTCCCTTACACTTAGCTAGAGAGTGTAAGACTATCACTAAAATCGTGGAAGCCCTTTCCTTCAGTTGCCTCCCACCTAATTCGGATAGAAGAGAAAAAGGACAGAGGAGGAGGGTGTTGAAGCGGCTAGTGGGAGGAGCCTATGAATCAGCGGGGAAAACTTCCCGTCCAGTTGTATGGCGAAACTTAAAAGAAACGCTTTTGCAGGTGGCCGCTGGAAAAACTGACGTTACCCTGTGACGACCTCCAAGGCTGAATGGAGGAGTAAGAGACGACAGACACTTGAAAGTTACCACAGACTGTTGCGGTAATTGATTTCAAGCAGTATAAAACTTACTCCTGGTTTCAACTGCGAATGTAGCCCTGTGGTTTTGTATGAAATGTCAACATATGTGACAAAGCTTTGCGAAGTTTTTGATCACAAATCAATGTAGTCTGGCAGTAGACATTTCTTTTTCGACATTTTCAAAAATAAAAACTCACTGACGATGACAAAAACTAAGCCGATACTCGTTAAAGATAACTATTGTCTTGCACATACGTGTGAACATGCAAATTTAAATTTACACTTTGAAAACATGGATTTATAAGATCTTTCTTTGGCTTATTAAGCTACTGTGTTTTTAAAATATACTGCGTATTTTACAATTTCTGTTACAGGCTTTTAGGGTTGTGCAGGATACCTAGCAAATACAAGTCAAGTGAAATGAACACCTGTCCGAAAACGCACCGTTTGAATATAAAAAAAGTTTGAAGATCACATCACTTTCAAATCTCCTGCTTTACGGTGTGCGTACTGCCCTCTGACATAACGTGTCTGTGTTTACGATACTGCTTCAGCGTTCTGTTCATCTGTCAGCACGTCACTGAGCAGTAAGGACGATCGAGGCACTAAAGAATGGCGAAATACGTGTTTCAACATTACACATATACGTTAATAATTTACGGCGAAACTGGACGTAATGGGAGAGCAGCACAACCCCGGTATCGAGAACGTTTTTCATATCGCATCACATACAAAATACCTCCGACTACAACGGCTGCCACAAACTGGTACGTTCGCAACTAGAAGGGTTGACTGTGCTGATACTCGTACGCGCCGCGCTCTCGCCTTTGAAGAGGACGTCCTTCGTCACGTAGAAGACGAACCGACGACGATTACTTGAAACATTGCCCATGCCACGGACGTACCCCACGCCAGTGTCTGGCATGTTTTGCATGATCAGCAAGTCCGCCAATACCGACAGACTGAACATGCAACGCTCCGGCACATTTTACGCTATAGCTTACGTGGTTTCTACGTCATTGCATAGGCATGCCCGACTTTTTTTTACGGACCAAGCTCACTTCATCAGAGAGGCTGTTTTGAACTGTCGAAATAGTCGCATTTGGGATGTCAAAAACCCACATTCTTGCAGGAGGTACAGGTGGAGTTATTGGAAGATTTGCCACTGTCACTCCGTGCAATATGACGACGCATCCGCGCATTTTGCACACTGCGTCTGTGAACATCTCAACCAAACATACTGTAAAACGTGGACAGGTCGATATGAACCTACTCCTTGGCCACCACGGTCATCAGACTTAACTTTTCTCGATATTTGATTTTTTATTTTTTGGGCACATGAAGAGTCTTGTGTATGAAACGCCTGTACAGTCGGAAGACTATCTGCTTGCGGCAGCAGAAATTATTCAGCACACACAGGGATATGCGGACCGTGTGTATGAAAGCATGCGTGACAGGTACACCTTATGCAACGAACAGCAGGCTAGCCACGTGAAGCAGCTTCTGTAGAGCACTTCCTACAGTACTCGTCGTTTCGACCCCCCCCCCCCCCCCCGGGATCTTTTTCATGATTCCACTGTTGTCTCTGGATGCATGAGCGCTGTCGAAAGATAACCGAAGCTGTATAAGAAAACCAATATTATGGATTCTTCTTCTCTGTCACTATCTGCTTTCAGTATTAACCCAATGGCGATGGTCCATCAATAGCAGGTGGACCCTATAACTGCACTTCTCTGAAAAGGGGCGTTCGGGAAGATCTGTGGAGTTACTTTGTAATCTTAATGTGGGCTACTGATTTTGCGCATCGGAATTCTAACTCTGCCGTCTCTGTACCTATACAACCTCAGGGGATTTGTTGTTGACCATACTGAATCACTTACAATGCGAACATTTTAGATTAAGTACTTACGAAGTGCATGTGGTGGTGAACGTGGCGTAACACGACAGAAGGAACAGTGACCACTGGTGACATTGCCACAGGTTACCCCAACGTCGTAAACACAGCATATACGACTACGTGTCGTGTTAATTCACATAAACACACCTGATGCTGGAGGCTTAAATCTGTGAACCGTGTGAAATATAATAAAGTGTGAGTACAAACAGTAAACTCCTTTTTTCCAAACAGTAAACTCCTTTTTTCAACTAATGTTAATATTGACTCCTTCAGGAGATATTGAATCACTCATTCAGCAAACTCTAGTAGGAAGAACGATACACCCTTGTTCAGAAAGCACTAGTAACAATGACGCAATTTATTCGGCAGGTTTTATTTTCAAAGAACCGAAAAAATTGAGACAAACTTTTTAAGTCCTCAAATCTTAAGCTGAATGGTTTAGTTGAGTGATACTGCTTCTTTCTGTACAGGAATTCCTCGCAATAGTTGATGGTTTTTGTACGTACCGTTTTATTTATTCGTACATTCTCACAGTATGTTTCGTGTTTTATTAATTATCTAGGTTCTTTTGTTAGAAAACTTTCTAATTAGCATTCTGTAAACTAAATACTGAGTCGCTGCACGAACAAGAAACTCTGGTTCGCATGGTCCAACAGAACGTAATAAATAAATATATAAAATACAAAGTGGAGATGAAGTTTGTTTTTTTAGAGATGGATCACGTGATGCACCGCTTGCCGAGCTGTGGCATCGGTTTATGATAGCGTCTACAAGTAGCAGAGTTGCCGTACTGACAACGGCAGCGATGTTTTCTTTTCCAGGAAGTCAGTCAGTCGCACGCACGATACACCGCGAGAAGCGTGACACGTGGAGCGCCGAGTTCCACGGGAGGGAGGGAGGGAGGGAGGGAGGGAGAGAGAGAGAGAGAGAGAGAGAGAGAGAGAGAGAGAGAGAGCGCCAGCCTTGGATGGATCCGCGAGCGCGCATTCCTCAGCCTCGGTCCTCAGCCCGGCCACTGACGCAGACACCTCCCTCCGCGTTGCGCAACGCCCTGCGACCTTCCGCCACGCATCTGCGGCCCGTCGGCGGTTCGCGCTTTCGCAGTTCCTCCGGTGCGGTGAGCGCGCCGCGGCGAAATCCGCCGACAGCCTGGAGAGCAGTTCTTCGTCTAGCCGCGCCAGACCGAGAGAAACCACACGTAACCCCAACACGGGCAGCGGGAGAACGACACAAACCAATACAACCGCAGATGTCACGCAACGATGAACACTGAGCGGCCTCCAACAGCAGAGCTGGATGTATTACTGCAATTTCTCTTTCCAGTACATAAACAATTTTGTGACATGTGGCAGAAATTAATGTTCTAATTACATCAGCTTAATCTTGCTGATTTATCGCTACAAAGTTTGTTGTTGTACATCAATACGAAGACAAGTTTTATGCAGCTCTCCGCTCTATTCAGTCTTGTACAACTCTTTTGATCCTCTCATAGCTACTATACACTTATCCATTTAACCTTAGTACTGTCTTCACGCTTTGGTCTCCTGGAAGGACAACACTAAAATGCAAATGCAATTCGGAGTACAGCAAAGCAACTGCCAACCTGATATTTCGTTTGGAAACCTCTACGTTGGCTTGGCTCTCAGGCATTCCTCTGGCTAGCTCCGACGGCAGAATAAGTCAATCAACCAAATATGGAGAGAACATTAGAGTTTAACAGCCTGTCGACGATGGGATCAGTAGAGGAAGGAGTACAGGCTCGGATCGAATAAGAGTAGGGTAAGATATCGGGTATGTCCTTTTCAAAGGAACCATACCGTCATTCACCTTATATCAGGATGGTCGAAAAAGCGATTCGAACCCCGCTCCTTGAGAGCACTGCCTTTCCTACAGCGCCATTCCCTCGACAGCCAAATATGTGGTAGAAAGCGAGGGCAGGGTATGTAGTTCAAAGCAGAGGACGAATAACGGCGAGGCTTATCATTTTCTACGTGGTTCCCTCTATCAGATGTATGGTCAGTGCCGGACAGTCCCTAATGATTTTGCAGCTCTTGCCAAAATAACAAAAAAAGCAACGTAGCGCTAGAAAGATCATGCGAGATAATAAATCAGCAACAACTGCGAATGAACAGCTGCGCGGTTACGAGTCTACACTGTAATGACGATGTCATACAGAAGCCATTGGTCGAATTTATATGTATGCAATGAATTCAGAACGCGACACCAGTCAATATACACATGAGTTCTAAGTCCATTATTCTGCCAGTGTATCCCACCTGTAGCGTAATGCATATTCTGTAATAACAAATACAACACCGTCTTGAAGATGCACTAGGCCTAACCGACTGGCTTCAGATCCAAAACATTGGCGTATCTTGTATTTGTCGTAACTTCGATTTAGTTCGATCTAAGACGTGAATAAAAAACAGAGCTAGTATTTTGAGTTCATTGCTGATTTGGTCACAATCCCAAAACATAAAAATATGCCCAAATGTCTTTTAGAATCAAGTAAGTTGTCTGCGTACGTCACACATACAACTTCAGAGCTGTCCAAAAACTTTCGAGACTGTATTAACAATAAATAGAGAAAAAATCAAATCCGCTTTGCGTCTGTCTTCCAGCACGCGGCAAAGTGGTCAGCGTCTGTTCAGCAGTGGTGCGGCTGAAATTTATTCTGGAACTAACCCTTCCAGTCTTAATACGCTTAGTTCACGCAAAGAGTCTACAACCCCAGCTCATTCCAGATGTAATAATCATGCAGCATTTTTATAATCACAATATTACCCTTGGGCCACGGCCAGTATTAATGGCGCAACTGATCTTTCGGATTCTAGGGCGGCCAGGTTAAAATGCTATGTGAGTCAACAGAGGAAGTCGGAGTCCTCTGGCCAACTTAAAACCGAAACAAATACATTTTTTGCAACACTTAACATACAAACACTTTTGCAACCACGTAAATTTGGGAGATACATTAAAAGAACAGAAGATTCAAATTTCTGCCCTTCAAGAAACACGAATGACGGACAATAACACAATGGATTTCGGCAATTATCGTCAAGTAAAACTGATAAAAAAACTTAATAATACACCATGTCTGGGAGTTACGTCTGCATTCTCCAAAAGTATTTTAAATTGAATAACGGAGGTAAAACACATTAATAACAGACTAATGACAATTCCTCTTAAATGCGCAAATAAAGCATAAAAGTCAGTATAAATTTGAAAACTTAATAAACCACGGAATAATGTAGATAGGGAGGTAAAAATTGACATACATGCTTGGAATGACATGGGGTTTTATTAGAACAAAAAAAAAAAAAAAAAAAAAAAAAAAAAAAAAAAAAAAAAAAAACACCCCACATTGCTAGACGTGTGAAAGATCTCTTGCGCGCGTCGTTTGGTGATGATCGTGTGCTCAGCCGCCACTTTCGTCATGCTTGGTCTCCCAGGTCCCCAGACCTCAGTCCGTGCGATTATTGGCTTTGGGGTTACCTGAAGTCACAAGTGTATCGTGATCGATCGACATCTCTAGGGATGCTGAAAGACAACATCCGACGCCAATGGCTCACCATAACTCCGGACATGCTTTACAGTGCTGTTCACAACATTATTCCTCGATTACAGCTATTGTTGAGGAATGATGGTGGACATATTGAGCATTTCCTGTAAAGAACATCATCTTAGCTTTGTCTCACTTTGTTCTGCTAATTATTGCTATTCTGATCAGATGAAGCGCCATCTGGTGAACATTTTTTGAACGTTTGTATTTTTTTGGTTCTAATGAAACCCCATGTCATTCCAAGCATGTGTGTCAATTTGTACCTCTCTATCTACATTATTCCGTGATTTATTCAGTTTTCAAATTTATACTGACCTTTTGATCGCCCGGTATAATTAATGCGCATATGTCAATCAACGAGGGTAACCGTTAAAAACCCGAAGAGGTTGATGAAGCTTGGGAAACGTTAGAGAGCATCATCTCGAAAATTCCTTCAAACCATGTTAAAATTTTAATGGGTGATTTTAATGCTCAATTAGGTAAGGAGAAAAAGATACGAAAATGGTGGGTGGATTTCTTGCGCATAAATGGACAAACCAAAAAAGCCAAAGACTAGTTGAAACGTGCAAAAATTTTAACCTTAAAATCATGTCAACACATTTTAAAAAGAGCCCCTCTAAACAAAAAACTTGACGGAAAGCCAATACATTTATTGGCGAATTTCAAATCGATCATGTACCAATTTCATACGCTAACTAAAAGAAATTTTAAATGTCCAAATTACGAAAGGGGCTAATATTAATTCTCACCATTATTTAACGCAACTAAAGGTAAAACTTCCACCTCAAAAACTCGTCAAAACAAAAAATGTTATCCCAAAATTTGACACCGCCAAAATAATCCCAACTCTAACAAGCGAACCTGACAAAAAACAATCCAACAATTGGCAAGGCCGAAAATAAAAGTTCATCAAAACAGCACATAATTTAATTCCGCTTCGAAAGAAACAAAAACACCCTTAGTGGAACGCGAATTGTGAAACGGCAGTTGAGTCTAGACAAGTGGGATTCAAAAATTGGAATAGTAACAAAACCGAAAATACGCACAACACCTTTCTAAATGTAAGAAAAGAAAAATTAATCCGACAGACTAATAGAAACTACGAAAGTGCCCACCTTTTAGAAATCGAAAAAGACTTCCAAAAGAACGATGCAAGAAACTTTTATAAAACATTCCAAACAAAGCTAACCGGTTACCAACCTCAAAGTCTTTGCTTCAAAAATGAAAGTGGCACTTTGACTCTTAACAACTAGGAAAATTGTAACGTCCTTCCTAATTATTTTGAAAAACTATTTAACTGTCCAGAACCAGCAAATAAATTCCAATCATAGCAAACTAATAACACCAAACCTAACTCTAAAGAACCTGACGAAATCGAAATAACTAAACAAATTAATAGACTTAAAACAATAAAGCATCCGGAGAAGACTGTATAAATGCAGAACTACAAAAATCAGCTGGCCCTAACACTATAAAAGAGATCACTCAACTAATAGGACATATCTGATAAATTGAGAAAATACCTGAGGATTCGCAAACTGCACTACTTCATTCATTGCATAAAAGAGAGGATAGCATCGATGTTAATAATTACCGAGAAATGTCTCTTTCCGGTCACATACAAAATTCTCTCGCAATGTCTACTTGACCGAGCCCAAGAACAGTTAGAACCTAAAATTCGTGAATACCAAGCAGGCTCTACACCAAACGGGTGCTGTCCGGAACAATTTCTTAATTTAAAGTTAATCCTTAGGCACCAAAGGATCGCTAGTAACAATACTGTATTTACATTTGTGGATTTTAAAAAGGGCTACGACTCAGTTGGTCGTGAATCTTTTCCAAATTGTAAAGAAACAAGGGCTAGATAATAGAACTATAACACTGATTAAGGGAACGTTAAACGACACTAGTTTTAAAGCTGAATTCATGGGATAAATTTCTGAACCATTTGATATAAAGACTGTTGTTAGACACGGAGATGGACTCTCCCCATTACTGTTTATTTGTGTTTTGAAAGCAATTACAGAACGGCTAGAGCAAAAGTCGAGTCAAAATATAGATCAACCAATCAAATTACGTAGAAGTAATATTAGAGTAGATTGCCTCGCCTTTGCAGATGAACTGGAAATTTTAACTAGGGATTTTACCACAGCTCAAAAACAAATTTAAATTCTTAAAGAAGTTGCGGAAAAATTAGGACATCACGTGTCGTTCGAAAAAACGGAAGATACGACATGCAACAAACAAGCACCAAACGGGTTTCTCAATTTAAGTACTTGGGGGAAATCATATAAGAAAACGCTCTGGAAAAAGCTGCAAACGAAGTTCGCTGTCAAAAAATGGCAACTGCATTCTGATTAACAAAAAATATTTATAATAAAAAAATCACTTTCTAAATTCAGTAAACTTAGGCATTACAGCACTGCAATCAAACCTGAATGTCACTATGGAGCAGAAACTTTAATTTTACATACAAAGAGGAATATTGAGGAAATTAAAAAGACCGAATGATTATAAGGAAAATATTAGGCCCGAAAATTACTGATGGAGAAATAATAATGAAATAAAAGAATACACAGACATACATGTTGAGCTGAGAAAACGAAGCCTTTTAAGTTTTATGGGCACATTAAAAGAATGGCAACCATTAGGTTGACAAAACAAATAGTAGAATTCTACGAAAACGAAATAAGGCCAAAACTGAGCCAATTAAATGGGTCGCTGCGATTAAGGAAGATCTCAAAGCTGCCGGTATAACTCAGGCAGACGTTACAGAAAGAAAAACATTCAGACAAAAGATATTTGATTAGAAAGTTGGTCGGAGGGAAATTAGAAAACGGACTGGAACATCGTGGTCTGATGAAAGAAAGAGACTTCATTCTGAAAGGATGACACAAATTTGGACACAATGGAAGGCAAACCATCAAAAGCGACACTGATTGACTGTAGCTCGCGTGGTCCTATTGGGCTCATACGTGAATAATAATAATAATAATAATAATAATAATAAATAGAGAAAAGTTAAAATGCAGGCTTATGCTTCAGGTGTTTTCCCATTTGAGTACAACGCGCACAAAATTCTTCATACGAAACTATCAGGAAGGTCCATCTTTGGGATGTAGGGCAGGCACGCCACATTGGTTTGAATGTGGAGGAGGTGGTTTGTGTTTAACGTTCCGTCGACAACGAGGTCATTAGAGACGGAGCACAAGCTCAGATTAGGGAAGGATGCGGAAGGAAATCGGCCATGCCCTTTCTAAGGAACCATCCCCGCACCGGACGTGGATTTGAACTGTCGTCCTCGCGAATGCGAGTCGAGTGTGCTAACCACTGCTCCACCTCGCTCGATAGGCTTGAATGTGTGTTATGTCGTCGATGTGAATTTATGCACTTTGTAGTTCTGTGGCAGGTTCGTACTGATAACACCATCTGGCCGCCCGTGATGATTTTTCCCAGGAAAGAATGGTCTGCGTTTTGAATTTCAATGAAGTCCCGGCAGGCTGTGCGGAACAAAATTTGCGCACTATTTTCGCTCTTTCAAAACATTTTGTAGAATGTCGTGAATACTTGATTTAGAAATGTTGCTCCACTGTCATCTGTGACACAACGTTGACACACTACGGTTGCACGTAGACTTCTGAACACTAGCTGCTCACAACTGACTGAGCGAATTCACATCTCTTGCTTACAGCATTTAATTGAAGCTGCCACCGCAGTTATTGCCCTAGCGTTGCTTATACGCCAGGAAAAAATCAGTTTCGGAGCTTTCTGGACGGACAGTGTGTATATACCAATAACTCTGCATGGCAGCTAGGCGCACACGCGTTTGCATTGTGACGGAAGCGTTAATGAATGCGTTTAGCCCATTAAGCACCCTCTTTCAACATGTGCGCGTGTCTTTTCAGCGCTGACGAAATCGAGCTGACCTGCTTTCACCTAAGTAAAAGACTGATGTCAAATGTCGGTACGATACTATCACCAAGACAGTTTCATTCTCCATAGTTTTCATCAAAATTATCTCATCTCGGTGCTAAGGTGGTGAAACATTTAATGTGTCCGCAAGACACTCACTGTGACCCTGTCTCATTTTAATTTATTGTCAACAGTAATTGGAAAGATCACTGCACCTCAATCTACCTGTTCTTACGCTTCACCATAAAAAAGGCTTTTCAAATAATGTGTGATTTTATCACATCACAGTTATCTCTAGCAACAGACATAAAACCGGTTTTGGTTGGTCAGGAAATTAACTACTCTACGTCACAAATAAACATGAAAAGCACTTACGAATTGTAGGCTAGCCAGCTCACAACATCTACTGTGTTATACATTGGTAACTGCAAAATATGCTCCCAATAACACCAAAAGAATGAGAATAGGCTGCATCCTGACCCTAAATAGTACCACTTGTTCGTGCGTACATACTCTATGCTTAAGGTGTAATAACAAAGCTGCAAGCCTTACATATGGTTACAACTGTCAGTTAGATAGACTGAAGTATATTAACGCAATTTAAATTCAGTATAATATTAAATAAACGCAAAACAGTACCTGTTGCACGGAATTCGTTTATTCACGACCGATTAGATCGACTACGGTGATCGCCAAGTGATAAAAGACCAACAAGATACATCAAATCTCCGACATCGCTGCTGCCGGAAAAAGATCCTGGAAGGACGGAACCAACGACGACTGACGAGAATCGTTCAACGTGACAGAAGTGAAACCCTTTCGCAAATTGCTGCAGATTTCAATCCTGGGCCATCAACAACTGTCAGCGTGCGAACCATTCAACGAAACATCACTGATATGAGCTTTCGGAGCCGAAGGCCCACTAGTGTACCCTTGAATGCACGACACGAAGCTTTACGCTTCTCCTGGACTCGTCAACACCGACATTGAACTATTGATGACTGGAAACATGTTGCCTGGTCGGACGAGTCTCATTTCAGATTGTATCGCGTGGAAGGACGTTTACGGGTATGGAGATAACCGCATGAATCCACGGACCCTACGTGTCAGCAGGGCTGTTCAAGCTGGTGGAGGCTCTGTAATAGTGTGGGGCGTGTGCAGTTGGAGTGATATGGGACCCCTGATATGTCTAGACACGACTCTGGTCAACACCGACTCAAAGGAAGGCCTCGGCGCTTGTTCGTGACGTCACGTCAGCTACGCACAGCGAACGCCAGGTCTGTTGCAGGCTTACCCATAATGGGTATGTGAAACTATTGGCGGTAGTTGACCAACACACATTGTTCTGGGAGATTTCTGCAATCAATTAATTGTGCAATTCATTACACTTCTTAACAAATAGTGTACTCCTGAACTTAAATTTCCACCTGTTTTAAGGATTGACATACAACAACTACTTCATGGTCCAGCAGCAACAGAATTCGTGCTTCTTTACCTTATTTGTAAATCTGAGGGAGTTACGTTTGTACTGGGTTGCTTTTACAAAAAACTATGAACATATTGGTGCTCTTCTTTAGGTATCTTGGTTGACTATGGAGTGAGGAGCACTGAATGTTAATGAAATATCTTGCGATTGTACACGTCTGGGGATGGGCTGGGGGACAGAGGAAGAGGCAAAAGAGAGATACTTAATTTATCAAATAAAATTTTTTATCTTATAAAGTTTCTCCTTTCGGTTGCAAGAGGGGAATATTTATCTTCTCTATTTTGCATGTTTAAAAAAGTTTAAGCTCAGCAGTTATTTTCGATATATGAAGCTTTTTTGCTTCCTGTTTAGAATTCATTTCGTTGAAAACGACTGTAATCTAATGACTGGCAACAGTTGGACATTTACACATGTAAATTAGTTCACATTTACAGTGACGATGTCAAACGAAAATAAATAAAAGAAACGAGTTCATTGTAACGGGGTTGGGGTAAGTTTCGATAGCAAAATGGATCAAGTACATATAGTTACTTGAATGTAAAATTTCCGAAGCTTGCAATGGGGCAAAGCATCTTCTCATATTGATCTACGTTTGTTTCGACAGGATTCAGTAATATAGAACTATGATCTTCATTTGTAGCTTTACGATAGTAAGAAAATCTTTCATCTAAATAAAACTGCACAATCCACAACAATACCAAACATTTTGTCCAAAAATAAGAGATTTATAGTGATAAGCGCGCCCAGGCGTTTCTGCCTGCAACAGACCTGGCGTTCGCCGTGCCTAGTTGACGTGACGTCACCAACAAGCGCCGAGGCCTTCCTTTGAGTCGGTGTTGCTCTGGCAGGTGACGCTTACGCAAGCACCCCGTCTGATCACCCGCATCCATTCATGTCCACTGTTCATTCCCACGTACTTGGGCGATTCCAGCAGGACAATGCGACACACCACACGTCCAGAATTGCTACAGAGTGGCTCTTCTGAGTTTAAACACTTCCACTGGCCACCAAACTCCTGAGGCATGAACATTATTGTGTGTACGTGGGATGCCTTGAAACGTGTCCTCGTACTCTTCGCGATTCATGGTGTCAATTCCCTCCAGCACTACTTCAAACATTAGTCGAGTCCATGCACTTCTGCGTGCTCACGGGGGCCCCAGGCAGGCATACCAGTTTATTTGGCTCCTCAGTGTGTATCAGCTTAAAGACACTGACGAGTCACTTCTCAGCCTGACGTAAATCTTGTCGTCATTTTATATTTTTGACGATGGCCGTAGTGTGTCGATACTGTCAGTCAATAACTGTCGTAAATAAATTGCTTGCATGCAACTGTTAATACAAATTTCGATGTCATGATAGACAGAATAATAAATAATCTATAACAGTTACTTGGAAGTTTCGTTTAGAACGCCATGCATTGCAGATTAAACCTGCAAGTGTTCCTCAGAGGTCAATACACATACAATGGAGTATGAAAAAAAAATGGAGTCTTGCAGACGTTTTGGATCCATGCGTTTCAACGCATATCTGACGAAATAATGGAATTAATGGATTCGCCTTGCTGAAAAAACTTTATCATACTCAACCTAGTTTCAGCGATAGCTCGGCATCACAGGAGGTTTTTTATTCTTTTACTTTCGTTATTCCACGTATGTCATTACTTTGATAATCTGTTGTGCTTTCCTCATGCACTATGTCAGGTGTTGGCTTCGATTTACTAGGTGACTGCTATGATAACATCATCTTTCTGCTTGAAAGAGCGGTTAATCAAGCCTGTCTGCTGGTCGACTTTTATGTTGCTGTGAATGTCACTGATAAATACTGTTTTACTGAAGGCCACAGTAAACAAAGCCAGCACATGACATGCTCTGCGAGGAAAGTACAACAATCCATCGAAGTAGTGACATGCAGGTATAGAAAAAGTAGAAGAATTAAAAAAACCAACACTGACGAAGCGAATTATCGCCGAGACTTGTTTGCGAATAATAAACGACGTGTTCGCATCAAGGCAGACAGAAAAATCACCTATTGTTTCTCTGCAGAAGAGGAACAGTCAGGAGCCGATGTCACGTGTACAATGATTTATGTGATATGGGATTAATTAAATATACATGACATGAAATGAAAACAATGTAAAACGTTCAGATGTTCTGAATCTGTAATGTAATGAATATTTGTAGCGACAGCGAAATTCAGGCAAGTCCCCTGTGATAAGGTAAGCCACGGCCCCCCAGACTCCGTTTCCCCAGCGCTGCTATTCTCACATACTGCGTCGGAGAACCTCTAGTAGTAGTGGTCTGAAGTCGTAGGTAGAAACATCAGTGACAATGATAGTTTGAGTCGCTCGCATAGCCTAATGGTTTAGGCCACAGCTTTTCATAAGCGGCAAATCCATTCGAGTCTCGGTCTGGCACAAATTTGCAATATGTAACTATATATTCATTTATGTCGTATGCTGTACATTTAAGGTATTTGTCAACAAATACGTCACAATTTTGGGAAAGACCATAACAAAAGGGTAACCCAAAGCACAAGGAAGAAGCCATAACATCATTTTATAAACAGACAAGCATTGTGACTCAATACCAGCAGGATTTATTCAAAGAAAAAAAGTAAAGGAGTATAACAAGAGTGGGCATTATTTTTAATACACATATGAAGCACATAAAAGGTTTGTTTAAAGCAATGGCTACGTAACAACTATTACTGTAAAACCATTCTGTCTGCTATTATTGCCGACAGACGATGAAGATAAATTGCAGATACCCATATTAACGTATTAAGTACGAAGAGAAGATTCCTCTACATAAAACTAAGGTCATACGAATTGCGCTGTTTATGGTAGAACAGTATCACAAGCCTGCTCGATCAGCTCCCTCCAGTGGTTGTCGTTTTTGGACGTCCGCTGTCTTAATTAAAATTGACCTGCTTGTATCGCTAAACGTGCAGCGCGATAGTATGCGAGACAGGGAGATGAGCTAGGACCATACCGAATCCGAAGCGGTTTTCCACGCTCTTTTAGGCAACTGCCGTGCTGCTCCTGAATCTTCGCCTTATAAAATATGATACACAAACAGTCAGGTTAACTGACGAATGTGGCAGGACATCCAGCCACAAAATTAAAATAAATCTGTCAAATCATGAAAACTTAGAAAGACAAAATTCTTTGCGTGCTAAATCCGCTGACCGAGCCGAGTACTTCGTATCATTTTCCGCTCGTCCTATCCATATTCGCAGGGAACGTGCGACAGAGAAATGATCTCATGTAGACTCGAAAATGAAGTGACGCCGCATCATATTGGCAGGAACAATCTTCATCGTTAAAAAAAGCCTTATATTCCAGAAGAGATAATTTACAACGTTTCAAGGTAAGAGTCACATCATCTGTGACAGTTCAAAGAAGTGTGGCCTGATAAATCATCTCGCAAAATTTATACCACTTGTAGACTAACATACTTCTCTCTAGCAATGCATGGGTTTTCATTAGCTCAGCACATGTAGTCACAGCGGTTTTCTGTTGCGTTCAACGATGGTTTTATCCGACCAAAGAATATGATCTTTCAAACCCTCATTTTATTTTCAACTGCTGTTGAATTCATTTACTGAGATCGCTCTCGTTCCACTGTGTTTGCTTTACCATTTATAAGCAGTCGAACAGTTTTTACAGGCAGTCACTGAAACAGGTGTCGGGTGCTCTTGAAACTTCTGCACTTGACAATAAATCGGACGGAACGAGGGAGAACCCCTACAGTGGACATCACGTCCCTCAATTTCTTGTTCTTGGGGCACATCATTAAAGACTGTGACATTCGGGGTCATGACTGTTGATGGGATCAGCACTGTCAACTCCTGAGCTGTAGCAGTTGATGTGGGTATAAACTGAATACACAGACTGGACTGTGCAATCATATGCATCCAGCTCGAAGTGCAACGGTTGTTGGAAAACCACCTTTAAACGCCTGTTAGTTGTACACGTGAGTTGAAAATTTATATCTTTATTACATTGGGTTCTGAAAATTAAATAAATTAAAGACATTCACAGCCGTACACGGCATTTTGTCTTCAACATGCAGTGTTCCATTGCTTAACCCCTTTTCACGTTTCCAGATTCCAGAAAAAAACCGAAGTGTATTGGTGAATGAAGGACGACGACCTTTCTGGAAATACAAGCATAGTAGCTTCACCTGTTCCACAGCCTGTGAAGCCGTAGTCGATGCACAAATAACTACGTGTTAGGCCGTGACTCTAAGGTAGAATAAATGTAAACCACAGCTTACAATTATATCACTTTTCTCGCAAATAAATCATTTAATGAGTAATACATGACAGGATTAAAAAAACTGCGACTGTTTCGGTTTCCAAAAATACCACAATGAGTTCGCAAGAAGCAAACAATTGTTGTGCAGTAGGACGGAGCTGTAGGTACCGGCGGCAGTGTTGTCCAAGAAGCCAGATGCTGATCCTAGCACGAAAGTGGGCCCATTGTGCGCCAGGGTGGGAAACATTTTCCACAATGTTGGCAGCAAGACATTTCGTCACTTTAATGGCTGCAACTCGGAACGGATGTGCTGTCATCCAGTAGCGAAAACGACCGGTAGCACGGGCCACGCTATGCACAGTTTTATACACAATCTTACAAGCTGAATGCTAGGAAGTTGTAGAAAAACGAGAATTCTTCGCAATGGCACGTATGCGTGTACGTTAATGTTCGACGACCTAGACACACAAACAACTTCAGTGTGGAGGGCTTGTTGATGTAACACTTAAAATCTGCCAGGGGTCTGCGTTATACTGGCGAGTGTATTACAAACCATTAAATAACACGATATGAAAAAAACTAGGAACGAGTTAAATATAATTGTGCATCACCATTTTTGAGTCGCCAAGCATCGTATTGCTCAGTTGCTGGCTTGAAAGGAGCTACAGATTTGTATTTATTGAAATTGGTTTTAGCTATCGATTAACAAGAGAAAGGAAAGCGAAAAGACAAACGTGGAACATTTCCTCGAGGACGAGCTGAGAGTCGGAGTACCGGCTCACAGAGAACAAGCAAGATTTGCTAACATCAAAACCTCTGGCCCAATAACAACCATTTTCATCGTGGTTACTAGGTTTTAACTTTAACCACGAGTGTATGGTCGAAATGCGTGACTGAATCAGGGATGAGTATTTACTCGAACATTTGCAGGGTTCTTTTTTAATCCAAACCAGTCTTTTCATTCCTTGCCACGACGGAAAAGGGTAAGGAGAGGAAATTATTTCCGAGAGGGTGAAGAAGGTAAAAGTCAGCTTACAGCCTTACACTAGAAGCTAGTAGTCACGCAGTTTTACACGATGATAATGGACTGTCAGATAAAATACTGTACGTTCACAAAGTCTCTCCGCAGCGGTGAGTCTCGCGTGTTTCGCCTTTCGGGGCGCTTCAGGTTGGCAGCACTTTCAAGTCTCGCCAACACGTGTTCCGTGGACCTGCAGTTGTAGGGTGAGGGTAGTAGTGTTGCGTATGTGTTGAAACTGTTAGCTGTGTTATCGTTTAGTTCTTATGTAAACCGAGTGTAGTGAGAATGCTTACTATTGCAGAGAGCGTCCAACTAAATCAATGAGGAGATTATCGAAAGAGGCTAAAGTTTGTCGTACGACAGCACATAAGGCCATTACAAAAGAACTGGTATACAATTACCGCTGTGCAACAATTACATTGCATGGACCACATGCGAAACGAATGGCGTACTGTGAATGCTTTCATCGATTTGCTAACCGACATGGAGCCGGTATTTTACATCGAACATTTTTAATTGATAAGGTTCGATTTCACCAATCTGACTACATTTATTACCAACATTCACGAATTTAGTCATCATAAAATCCACATGTTTTAAGAGAAAGGCAATTGTACGTAGAGAAAATGGGAGCGTGGGTTGCCATAACGTGAACGCGAATTATAGGTCAGATCTTTATTCACACTATCGTTGCTTCCGAAGTCTATTGTTCCAGATAATTTATCCATTATTGCCCTGCTGAATGAAAATAATACCAATCACTCATTTTTCCAACAAGACAACGCTACTGCTCATTCAGCACACCAGTCCCTGCGACCTTTAGATGAAATCTTTGGAGACAGAGTAATTACTGAAGGTCTCTGGCCCCCGCTCTCACCGGATTTGTCTCTACTCGACTACTTCCTTTGGGGTGCGGCTAAAACATTTGTGTATGAAAATAAGCCAAAGACAATAGACGAACTGAAGACACCGATAATTGATCATTTTTATTCGATTACACGTGAAACACTGGTAATGGCAAATAAATGCAAACGTGTTGAGCTATGCCTTCAAAGAAGAGGAAAACATTTCCAGCACCTACTTTGATACTGATGAGTACAGTGTATATAATTGTAATTAATATAATTAATTTCATTGTTTTAATTGTAATTACGTCAAATCCCATCTCCCAACATAAATGCAGCCACTTGCAGTGAAATCCGGCCCCTAGATTATGCAACGTCATCAACGTCCTGCCAACCTTGCGCGCACCGCACGGCGAGACATACGGGGCTCGCCGCTACGGGGAGACTTTGCGGACGCACTGTATGGTAACTGAAGATCATTCGCATGAAATGTTAATACTCTAGTTAGCATCTGGCGAAGCAGCTACGAATTCCTATTAAAAAGGAACCAGATCGTTGGAATGTGAACCATTGCGAGTCCTGCTCTTTTACACTAGCCATGACGAAGCGAGGGGAGAGCTTACGCTGCACGTTCCCTAAGCCGTCAAAACACCTTTGGTATGATAAATGTAATTGGAGAATTAATTTCAACACAAACAAAATTCACATCTGCTTCACAAAGCCTTCTATTTCATAGAATAATTTATGAACGTATAGTAGCATATACAGCGTGTCCAGGAGGAATTGTCAGTCTTCACGGATATGCCGGCAGCGATTATTCGAAGTAAGGAAGTCTAATAAAAATGGGCTCGCTATGAAGTTTACAGCCCATGTTTACTACACTTTTTTGCTTCGAACGAGTACTCCTGCTGGGACACGACGCGCGCGCCCGTGAGTGAGTGAGTGAGTGTGTGTGTGTGTGTGTGTGTGTGTGGAGAGAGAGAGAGAGAGAGAGAGAGAGAGAGAGAGAGAGAGAGACTGAACATAACTAAGCGTGAATGACAAAGATAAGGAAATCATGTAAATGGGAAACATGTTGCAATGTTTTCTGCTGAGAACATGCACTATGGTTCAAATGGCTCTGAGCACTATGGGACTTAACATCTTTTGGTCATCAGTCCCCTAGAACTTAGAACTACTTAAACCTAACTAACCTAAGGACATCACACACATCCATGCCCGAGGCAGGATTCGAACCTGCGACCGTAGCGGTCGCGCGGCTCCGGACTGAGCGCCTAGAACCGCGAGACCACCGCGGCCGGCCATGCACTATAATTGGAAAGCTGACTCGTTCTACATACTAGCAAGAGGTCCACTACGACCCACGGAACATGAAAATAACTAACTTCCAAATAACAAGTCAACCATGAGAGTTACTATCAACACCTGTATCGAGTTAAGATGGTTTTATGCAACTCCGAAGAAGACCTCAACCATATTCCTTCAGATACCTCGCAGACAGTTGAAGATCGCGAAATTACTGCAGAAAGTAGTGTTGCTGCGAAACGAAATATCAGCTTACGTCAACTCTTACCAGTGACAAACGTTATAACACTGAACAGAGGCTTAGGTAACTATTTACAATAGTGTGTGAAACGTGGATATACAAAAAATTTCAGCTACATAAATCAGCAAGTGATGAAAATGTGCCAAAATAGTCATAGCAAACTATGATGCTTTCTGTAATACTTGTTTTGTGTGTAATTATACCACGTCAAGAAGTTCTGCACTTTAAGTTACGACAATCCCATTTAGTGCTTCCAGAGACATATTAGTTGCATAAAACATACAATGGCTTGCTGTATGCAAGAAAAAATATGGCTCAACGCGTAAGCATCAATATTTTTTCGTCTGGTAGTCCTTTCCTAAAACAAGATCTAGGCGACAGGAAAATTCGTAGAATAATTACAGATCTTCTTGTCAGTTACAACGGATGCCAAGACGAACACATACTCAGCGAACTAGAAATACAGGGGTACATGAAGTCCAGGAACACTTTCAATTATTTATTGCACAAGAACTGAACATTGTACAGATGTCATGCAAACTGCATTTTGAAGAGAAACTCTGAAAGTTTTTTTTACCAACATTGGATATGCGAACCATGAGTGACCCAGCAGACGTCAATACGGTAATAGAATTCTTGCCATACCCGTCCCAGCATGGCATCGTCGACTGTGGCAGTCGCTACCCGTATTCTCTGCCGGAGTTCTGCTACATCACGTGGTAGAGGCGGTACATACACCAAATCTTTAATGTACCCCCAAAGGTGTTGTGTGTGCATATCTAAGGGACCAAACTACTGAGGTCATCGGACCCTAGACTTACACACTACTTAAACTAACTTATCCTATGAACAACACGCACACCCATGCACGAGGGAGGACTCGAACCTCCGACGGGAGTGGCCGCGTCGTCGTCGTCGTCATTGAGATTCTGCACTAGCTCCAATTTGAATAGTTTCATAGACAGCTTCTGTCGCAGGACTTTCCACACTATCATTGGAACCATTTCGAGTTCACGGGATGCACGACGCACCGATTTCTTTGGACTCCTTATAAATGTCTCTCGTACGCGCTCCACATTCACTTCACTCACACTGAGGTGTCCGCTTCTCTTTGCCGTGTACAAGCACCCGGTCGTAACGAATTTGTTGTGCCAGTGGTAAATGGCCTTCCTTAAGTGGCTTCTTACCGTGCTTGGTTCTAAATATCCGCTGAACAGCTGTAGCACACTTGTTTCTGTCGAACTCCAACACACAGAAAGTTCGCTCCGCACCTGAACTCGCCATGTTTGAGACTAGCGTTGACTATCGGCAAATTACCAAACTACGCTGTGGCGGTATACATGAAAAAAACTTTCAGGATTTCTCTTCAAAATGACATGTGTATGATATCTGTTCAAAGTTTGGTTCTTGTGCAATAAAGATTTGAAAGTGTTCCCGGACTCTATGTACATCCTGTATATTGATGTAAGCCCACCGGCAGCCTCGTATTATGCTGACAAAGTAGGAACTTGTCACGAAGGATCCTACGGAACAAAATGCGCTGAAGGTCAGGCAAATTAATGAACTGGGTTTTCTGCCGTTGTGCGCTTCTGATCTTAACAGGCTGCTGAGCCTAGAACCTGACATTTGCGACTGAATCCTTAATATATGGCCCGCTTATGTCGTCAACACGGCCGCTGTATCAGCTACATTAGCAAAGCATGAAGAACAAAAAATCCTAATCTTGTTTCATACAGCGCCGTTGACAAGTCAGACAGTAGTCGACTATGGCAAACTAATCTCTATTCTTTCGCTAACAAATCATAGTGTACTAGACACGATACTGCGCCACAATGGGCCTCAAAAAGAGATCCGAATCTTGTCTTTCAAAGGCTGCACTATTACTAATTTATCCACTCCGGCACGCTTCACGGTCCAACATCATGCAATCTACTAATAACTTCATCACATCAGAATGTGACTGCTTGTTACTTCCGTCGAAGCTGGACGCTGCTGAACAACTGTTTTACTTTTCCTCGCAGACAATTCTTAAGTTATCTAATAAACCACGCTATCAATTATAATCCTGGGGCGGTGTGGAACCCGAAAAAGAGCTCTTCGGTTTTCTGGTACAAAATTTTACCAATTGCGCCACCTTTCTCTTTCAGTTTGTAATCACACGAAGACTTCTACGGTAAGACAGAACTAGCATCTCTGAGAGGTAAGACGCGGTGAAGAACAGCCTGTACGAAACCTGTTGCTAGACTCAGGATCGAAATTTTCACTCCCCAGTGCGTCAATAATTGATGTGTACACCGGATAGAGTAAACCTACACCCAGGCCGGGATTCGACTTCTGATCTGTTAACTAACGAGACTGAGCGGCAGTGACAACTATGCTGCGACGCGTTAAGTTTCAGGTCATCAATCCTAAAACCACAGCGACGACACTCTGGACGGTCTGCAGTAATATAAGGGGCGTTCAAAAGAAACGAGCCGGAGGTATAATTACAGAAACCAGCACATGTATGTTAGAAGTATTGACCCTGGCTGTTGAGACACTTGTCCCACTGTGACACAAGGCAGCGAATGGCTGTCTCATAAAATTCCCGGGACTGCGATGTTAACCAGTTCCGCACGTACAGCTGGACGTCGTCGTACAAGGTGAATCGTTTGCCTCTCAGAGCCTTTTTAAGGGGTCCAAAAATGGCGTAATCACCAAGAGAGAGGTCCGAACTGTATGGAGGGGGCCGAGAACTTCCCATTTGAATTTCTGCAGGAGTGCCGGCGACTGTGTTGGCCGTATGGGGCTTTGCATTGTCGTGGAGCAGAATGACCCAACGGGTGAGATTGTCTGGTCGTTTTGATTTGATCGCTTGGCGAAGGGCGGTCGAGGTTTGCGAGTAACGCTGTGCATTCACTGTTGTCCCGTGCTGCACGATGTGAAGCAGAAGGGGGCCATTTTTGGTTCTCTTAAATAGGCTCTGAGGGGCAAACGATTCACCTTGACGACGACTTCCAGCTGCACGTGCGGAAATGATTAACATGGCAGGCCCGGGAATTTTATGAGGCAGCCATTCGCCGCCTTGTGTCACAGTGGGACAACTGTCTCAACAGTCAGGGTCAATACTTCTAACATACAGGTACTGGTTTCTGTAATTATGCCCCCGGCTCATTTCTTTTTGAACGCCCCTTATATTAAGACACTCTCTTAACACATGACTAATGTTTTTATTCGGTATTGCTTCTATTTAGTTGGTCAATGCTGAATCGTTCGACTAATTTCCAAAGTCATCACTATGTCAGCATTAAAAAAAGTAACCGAAAAGTCTCAGACAGACATCCAATACAATATGAATGGAAGTATCCCTGAATGTATAATATAAAACCATGAGGTGGGTTTTTTTGCGCCCAGCTGCGAGGAATCACACCGGACTACTACGCCGCTGCGGTCGCGGCAGTTTAGTGCTGCCGTAGTGTTTTGTGGGCTTTTACGGCGTGTGCGACTCTCACCAAGCACCCTGCTGGAGAGAGCTTTCCTCTGCCTTTATGTCTGCCTTTGCTAATGACATCGAGTCATCAAAACGTCAAACGTTAAAGTAAGCTTTAAGACCTCTTCACATTTTTTAAGTAGATGCGCAGGGACTGCGTTAACAACTGGGGGACAGATATAATCTCTTTAGGCAGAGACTGATATTTAAATATTCCGTTGCCGCGTAGTAATGGCAGGTATACGTGCACTTGAATCTCAAAACCGAGCTTGGAAGCTGGAAGGAGTGTCTTTCCAAGAACATGTGCGTCCACATAGCTGTGTGTGTGTGTGTGTGTGTGTGTGTGTGTGTGTGTGTGTGTGTGTGTGTGTTTTATACGATATATGTAGCAACAGAATACGTACTATCAAAACAATACAGTCAAGCAGGAGAACTTCTTAATTTAACGAAGTTGTTTACAGAATAACCATAAAGTTCCGCCGAAATTCGCAAAAAGCAACAACTGGAGTAACCACTTACAGCTGGCACAAAAGTGAAACCTTCTGAAGTTGCAAAGAGTGCAAAACTCGTCGTATGAACAGGTTTACGATGCCGAAACACAGGAGATTGTTCGTGTGTATCGTTTGCCATAATGTATAGTTGATATAAATCCTGTTGAAAAATTCTTCAGAGCGCAAAAACAGCGCACTGTCACATTAGGAGGGAGCTCTTCACATGAGATACTGAGACAGTTTGAGACTCCACATGTGGCGTACGCCAGCCGGTGGCCGGATAAAATGACTGACAGACTCCAGCTGAGGCTTAACATACAGGACGTTATACACTCCGTAACTAGGATTCTTCACTAATTTCCCTTCAAATATTTTCGACTGGATGTGCAATACCAGCTGCTGCCGTCAGACTCAAATATGCTTTTGAAATCTTCACCGACTCGCCCAATATTTATCCCAGCTGGCATTTGGTCAAGATAATGCTCAACTCGACACAAGCAGCACCCGCTACTCACAATACTCACATGACATTTAATTAAATTTAGTTAGTTACAGATCATACAGAAGAGAAACGTTGTGAGTACATGAGGCTATTGGGTGCATTTGATGTTACAGGAACTTTTCAGGTGGAGATAGGATGTGCTACTTCAACTTATCGCCATCTTTCAGACTTTCAGAATAGTGGAAATCACTGGCATGAGATATATGGGGTCTTTCATACCGACAGATAAAATAGGCCATTGATTGTAGTGCAATGACTATACAACGAGTGGTGACGAGGTGGACTCAGGACAACGGTATGGTAAGGAGACTAGGACGTGATCTACCGTAGGTCAGGAGAAGCAATGAGTCTCGAGATTCAAACCTCTTCAACTTCCGGGATCGTGTTTGTAGAGTCACGTCTCATACTGACGGTAGTGATCAGTCCCGAGTGGAATGGATGTTTAATGATTTAAGACTCATCATGTGACGAACACCACAAACTCTGCATCGGAATGGTGCCCCAAGTGTAACATTTTCCATTTTCGTCAATGTACAGGGTGCAGTGTACCCCCAGCCACGCACCGTACGGGGGCTTGCGGAGTATGCATATAGATGTAGCTGCACAATGCACGTTAAACTTAATAACGAGATTGGTAAAAGTGGTTCTTTTGGAATTCTGCAGTTAAAATTTGTAAGGTTTCTATAGTTTTTCCAAACTTGTTTAAAGTGAATAAGACTGATCTATATATCGGAAGGGAGGAATGTGTTCGTTTCCTTCAGCATCTTGCATGGAAACATCAGATCAGCATCAACATCAGGTCTCGCAGCTCTCTAAAGCAGGTCGCTCTGATGCGTGGTTTCTAGCCTTACAGAATAATTTAACAGGACTTCAAATAAAACACAGCACCTGTTGCTATTCTTATGCTCCTAAGCAAGATTTTTTCTCCATTTCCGAGTGCAATTAGGCGATCTTAATAGCTAAAATTCTTATAAATTAGTCGAAACTTTTCTGCTGCCTAATTACAATGAGCAAAAGAACCCCCCGCTCCAGTGACCGCTACGTGACAACAGAACCCCTCTTTCGCTATTCTGCTTTTACCTTCACTTATCTTTGGGATTTCTAGCTGTCTCCTGCTGTGCCCCATGTTCCAGTTCATCCGTGTGAACCTCTTCCTTCTATACTTCAGGCCACAAATCACATATCGATCAGGTAAATTCAGCCCATGATAACAAAATTGTCGCCTATCCTCCACGTGCTTATGAACATCCCCGTCCTCTTCCACCTTTAACTTTTCACATTTGCTAACTATGCCTGAAGGTCATATGTCTCTCCTCCTGTTCCGCCTTTTTTTCCGCCTTTTCCGTCTTCCACTTCCGTATTAGAGACTCGTTTAGCACCCTTTCTCTTGCCCACTGCAACCTCTAGCCACAATTTTCGCAAAACGTTCCCAGTCTGGCTAACCTATTCTGACACAGCCGCATCCTCACGTGACGAGCCCCGCTCTCTGAGCCGACAGTTCCAGTGACCTGCCAACATCTCCCACATGAGTCCGCCTCGATGCTTAGTGTATCCCGGCGGGAGTGGCCCGCAGTTTCATTTGCGCGCTCTCGCGCATCGTTTCATTTGTTGCCCCCCGGTGGCGCCAGTTACACAAGCCAGCTCCTGCCGCGGTATTAAAATTTATAACTCGCGCAACTGCCGCCAGAGGCGCGTGCGCCGCAGCCCGCAGGCAGGGCAATCATTTTCGGTTACTCTTACGCATACTCTGCTCCTGTGCACAGAAGTTTGTTGATTTTAAATCCTACATTACTGAAAATTGGTTTGATGCAGTTCTCCACGCTAGTCTACCCTGCCCAGTCTATTCGCCTGTGCATAACTATTGCAAAATAAATTCTTTTGAACCTCCAGTCTGTATTCGAACCTCGGACTTCCTCTACAATTTCTCCTCCTCCCCTTCCTTTCCTTTTACCACTAGTTAACCACTCCTTTATGACTCCGAGTGCGTCCTATCAACCAATTCCTTCTTCCTACAGTGTCCCACGACACTGCTGACAATGAAACTCGCTACTTAAAAAGCTAGTAACGTTAGTTGCACGACGGGGCAACAATGACAATTTTCGATCGTCGCTGGAAAACATCGCACAGAAGACAGAAATAAAAAGGGGATTGGTGAAACACTAATCAGATCCATATAATCTTAAGTGTAGAATTTTAGAACCTACATTGTTCTTAATCTACGTCAATGACATTTTATACAATGACAGGTATTGAGGAAAAAATCTGCCTGTTAGTTGTACTGACGACGTAATCACATATGAAACGTCCAATCTGCTGACACAGAAAGCAAATCCTATAAGATGTTTACGACTGGTCAACTTGGATTACTCTAATACTTAAGATAAAGCAAGAAATAGTATGCGTAACAAAATCTGCATCTCTGCTCCAACACAGAAAATAATTCTTTAACATTAAATGTAGACAGTAACTCCATAAATTTTATAACAAACACAAAATGTTTAGGGATGAATGCTGACAGCAATCTAAAGTGCAATGAACACAAAAATATACTAATAAAGAGAGTGTCATCAGCATGCTATTCCCTCAGAAGAATCCTAATACGCAACTGCAACTCCGTAAGCACTCAAACCTTAGCCCTGCAATCATATTTTAAGGATCCAATGCACAGAAAAAGAATACGATTTTCGAACTACAGAAAATGGCTATTAAAATGATAACCTATAATTGCGGCTATTTATGCTTTATAACAGTCCGCCTCCGCAGTTGAGTAATCAGCGCGTCTGACTGCCATGCAGAGGACCCGGGCTCGATTCCCGGCACTGCCATGAGATTTTTCCTTAGTGGAACAATTTGAAGTGGGCCCACTCAGCCAATTAAGGAGCTACTCGATACAGAAGTAGCGGTTCCAAGGTGTGGTAAGCCGACAGCAGTCAGGGGAGCGATGTGCTAATGCCATGTCCCTCCTATACAGGCGGCCGTTGGGCTGTAAATTAAAAGGGGCGGCACGTCTGTCCCAACCACCTCATACAACATTTCGTCTCTTCAGAACGTTTCTTGAACTGCGAAAATATAGCATTTAGTGTATTAGCAAGTAACGTAATTAAACCTTCATCTAACAGAACTTTTTAATCTGATGCCAAAATATAAAAAAATAAGCAAAAATATATAGTTTTTAATATTTTCTGCATATAAGAAATTAACTTAAGAAATAAAATTAAAACGACGTTCTGTACCTTAATTTATAGAGTTATAGACGAAGTCCATTCTCCTCTCCATCCTCTCAGCCAAGTGATCAATTTACAAGCTCATTAAAATTAACATTCAAAAGTGTTCTTAAATAGAGCACATAATTAACGCACTCAGTCTCTCTTCTTTCACTGTGTTTCTAGGGAAAGTATTCATTTCAGTGCGGAAAAACACCGCTGGGTTTCCGCTGTTGACACTGGTATTGTACAAATAATTTGTAGGCGTTATATTGATTCCGGAAAACAATTTCTAAATTATTCTCGTAGATACAATTCAGAACTGTTAAACCCACGTTTGCAGTTTGGGAATCATTTCTACTGTATATGGGAATAATTCCGACAGCAGTTTACTTTCGTTTAAGTCATATAATTTACCAGTGGTCTGAAATTCTTTGTCAGGGATTAATGGCGTGTGTGTTGGAAACCAACTGAGGTGGAATAATAGAGCTGCTAAATACGAAACGCTCGGCACTGTTGTCTGTAACAGGGTCACAGGCGTCCTTTGCAAACAGTTTTGCGGGAATCTTTTTTGGCCGGCGCTTTCTTTATTTCTATTCCCATTATACCAATGATGATCGAGATCACGAGAATTTCTCGGCATTTTTATCGCTGACCCGAAATTAGAGATGTTCTTAAGAGCTTTCACACTGTCAACATCTCTACGTTCAGCTTATTAAACAAAATGTCGCAGGGTAGCCTCAATGCAAAAATTCCAGCTAAACGAGAAACTCTTGGTCTTTGTTGAGAAGTTTATGAAATGTCGTTTCATCAACTTCAACCGCAACGTAACCTCTCTGCGATTTTTCTTTAGAAATCAGCTGATGACAAAAGCTTACATAGAGTCCAGCAGCTCGTTCTGAATTGTTTTGAGTTCCAAAAATACACGATTACTGGTTTTTTCAATATGTTCCTTCAATGAAGAACCCAGTTTTGCCACCAGATTGACTAAACCCAGAAAAATACCAGTTTTCTCCGAAGTATCCGTTCCGTCATGTGCCCTTAGTGCAAGTTCAAACTTCCCACAGAACTTGAATTTATGGTTTTTAACTTTATCAGCTACGTGTTTAATGTCTTTACTCTCCACCTTTGGTGCAAGGACGCAACATTCATTACCGGACACATGTAAAAGAAGAAAACGTTTCTTATTTCACATCCACGCAGCCAGTCCATGTGTTTATTAAAAGCAGGAACCAATTGACGACTAAAATTATTTTTGCTTTTGCACGTATTTTGAGTCTGTAGTACAGACTCTGTACAATGCTTAAATCAAGACTTGGCGGTCCTACCCTATTCAGTTCCAACTTTTTCTCAATGTAAGATTTTCACTAAGAACAGTTTAATATTATTTAGTCTAGTTACACCATTCATTCCATACAGGAAACCAAAACGTCAGTTAAGTCACTAGGTCGCACTTTCAAATAATCTGTTTCATAACAAAACAACTGACTACAGTCCGTTTACAGTTGCTTGATAGCCGACGTCTGTCACTTGCCGCTACAGCTTTTCTACAGAGTATGCTGGCGTCTGGCGTGTCCTCTGGAAGTACTCCAAGAGAGACGCTCCATACAACGGGCGGTTTATTCTCAAAATTGATGTTTTCCCAGACACTACGGAGACATTTGCAATTTAATCCGAGGTTGTGTTGCAATATCTAGTGATTGAGAATTTCATATATTCCCCCCCCCCTCCCCCACCACCAACTCTCCTCTCTTTGTCGTTCAAATACTGGCGATGAAAATTTCCTCTACCAACACGATTCCAAGCGGATAATTAAAATGAAGGTTACTGATCTCCCTCTACTCGGCTGACTGAAATCTGACTTGCTGACTCTAGCGACAAGGAAGGCAACAATGGGCTAAAAAACCTCGAGGGGAAAAACAAAAGCGGTCTCAAACCTAAATTATTTTTAACGCATCGTTACTAACATCACTATTTAGCAGGACTTTAATACTATTGCATAAGTTGCCAGTAATTACATTTTTTTCCAAACAGCAGCAGTAACGGGTGACACAATGTGGTGGAGGTTATAGCTTGTTAAACGAAAGTATGATCATCATCTTCTTTTCACAGTGCGCCTACTACAGACATACTTCGCACTCTGTACCATCTATCTTACAGTAAAACTGAGCATACATCACATGTGCTTAAATATCTTATTAAAATCGTACGGCATTTCCGCGGTAGACTAGAAACTGCTTCATTAATCACTTCGCAACAAGAAACGAATTAAATGACAGGACAGCGCAACACAACAGTAACTACATAATGGCCACTACACTGCAGTAGGGCACACACATTATTTTATTATTATTATTACTATTAGTGGTAGAGGTCAGGCACAAAACACTGACAACCCAAAGTCTTCCAATTTCTGCCAGTTCAGAAGTAAGGAGTCCCGCAATCAAGTGACTCATTAACAGTACGCGTTAAGTACAGTGTACACATTTTAATTGACTAATTGTAAACGGGGATTCAGGATGTGGGTGAGGCAACTGCCGCTAGGGAGAAGAGTGGTGCATACGAAGCATGTTTTGTAACAAGTGTCCACCCTGTAAGTGCACCATCAGCTTTCTTTTCTCAGGAGCAGTAGTAGGTAGCACTCGCTATGCACTGAAAATTGCTTCATTATTTTATAAAAAAAGTGCGTTAGAAATAAACAGTACAAATTATCTCACTGACTCCTTAGTTCGGGGTTTAATACAAAATCTACAAAAACTAAATTATTATCTTTCGTCATTTTAAAAATGCAAATATTCAAAGACAATTCTTTTTCGTTATGTAGTTACTTGTTAATGTTGACGACGGTGAGGGGAGGGGGAATAGCTAATATCTAATTGCACTAATGGGTAATTGTCTTATAAAGCTTGGGAACTACTGGATGTATCGTTTTATGTCGGCCGGTAAGTACTTCTTAAAGCTGCAAAATAGGATGTAGGATTCGCTGCATCGGAGAGAGTGTTCTTAGTCAAGATCCTTACCGTCCGTAAACAGATATTTCACTATACTCTCCTACTGGTAATACATGTAGTCAACCGAAAATGTCATCAGTGATAACGAGCGTGATTACTGACAGTATTCGCAGCAGAGGTTCCGTTTGCTTCGTCAGAACGGTAAACTTCGTGTGATCAATCTTCTAGAGAGAGATTTGTAATTTACATATTTCCCCACACAGCTACACGGCGGTAAGTAAACTTCGCAGCTTTTAACCCTGCGCTGGTGGACACTGAAATCTCTACAACCATAAGGAGCCCCTTGCCGCTAGGATAAACACATCACATTAATAAGAATATGTAAATGTTCAACAGCAAACAGCAATAACAAAGCACGACATAGTAAACCCACGGTGCAGAAATGACAGTACAAGCTCGAAAGCTATTGCACGTGTTATGAAATGCACGATTAACAGCTAATGCGTGGTAGTTTCGTACGATAGCACATTAGCAGTCACGAAATTCATTATACTGAACGTCCAACATATGCGAACATTCTGCATTGATATTTCATGTCGCCGCATCTTCATTGATTTCTTTTCCATCGGTTCAGTGCATTTTATTCATTTAATACGAACCCTGTTACTGTAATCACAGTTAAAAGACAAAAATCAATTCCGTACGTCAAAAGCAATAGAAGCATCTTGTGAAATAGGTAACTCACGAAAAGAAGGACGGGAAGATTAAGAAAATTTTGGAAATTTGTGGTTAAGTACTACGGGACCAAACTGCTGCGGTCATCGGTCCCTAGGCTTACACACTAGTTAATGCAACTTAAACTAACTTACGCTAAGGACAACACACACACCCATGCCCGAGGGAGGGCTCGAACCTCCGACGGCGGGAGCCGCGCGAACCGTGTCAAGGCGTCCCAGACCGCACGGCTACCCCGCGCGGCACGGGAAGCTTATGGTTTCTCGACCAAGTCTTCACAGACGTAAAACACGTTCGGGTTGGGAAATGAAATAGACTGTTTCCTTTTTCAAAGGAATCATCCTGGCATTTGATTACGGGATTTACAGAAACCAGGGAAAACGAGGACCGAACCGCCTTCCTCAAGAATGCCTTACCATTGGGTCGAATCACTTCGCTCGGTGCCCATAGCTCCCACAAATGGCGCTCGACTAAGAACTGCGACTGGCTAAACTGCGCCATCCACTCAACTCACTGAGATATCAGTCACAAAGTTGTTTTAATAGGAATATAGTCAAAATAAGAAGAAATTGTCATACCCATGGCGCCTGCAACGTATCAGTTTACGAATCCTGCAACAGACTGTAGCGTTACGAGCGCAACGGCGAGCGAAGCTGAGA
Source organism: Schistocerca americana (assembly GCF_021461395.2). NCBI lineage: Eukaryota > Metazoa > Arthropoda > Insecta > Orthoptera > Acrididae > Schistocerca > Schistocerca americana. The sequence continues at coordinate 902,047,969 of NC_060120.1, read as the reverse complement.
GGAGAGGAGGAAAGGAAAAAAGGCTGCAGCCGAACGCCCCTAGAGAGAGGGAGTCAGTTATCACAGTTTGCTAGCAATACTAATTATTTATGCGCGTAGCGTGTGTTCTTTCGAACATGTTCGAAAGAACAGGCATCATTTGCTTCTGATCCCACAATCGTATATATACATGACGAAATTGAAATTCCGACATCAGCTACAATCGGAAAGTGAAATAAATTCAATGGTGAAAAGTTAGATTTGTGCCGGACCGGGACTCGTACCTGGATTTTCCTTTTTACACGAGCGGTCATCTTACCGGCTTCGGCTATCAGAGCACGTTTCACGTCCAACCCCAAAGCCCAACTAGTCCGAAAGAAACACACATATGAACGTATGCACCTGGGCGACAACTGGAGATCATTCAGTGCAGATTCACTCTTCGTCCGATTTCTTGTAGGAATGAGCGTGAGGCTGCGAGCAATCAGGGTAATGAACAGGGGACCTACTTATGTAGTATGCGACGAGTTGGGATATGAGTTGGATGTGAAGCATACTAGGATAGCCGAAATACGGCGGGAAATCCGAGTTCGAGTCCAGGTCCACCACAAATTTTCACTTGTCGCCATTGCTTTACTTCAATGCTTGATGGCGGCTAATGTTGTAATATCAATTTCGTCAAATACTAACAGTGTTAGATTTACGTTCTGCATTAGGAATCCTATGGTGTTTATCCACTTGTAAAAAAAGTAGAAAAGCCACATCATTCAAAGCTGAATTGGAATGGCATTCCTTTTCGTACAGTTTGAAGGACGTACAGAGCTTAATACGCCATCGCACTATTAAGAGCTGTAAAAACATTCACTGGTACATCATTACAATGCCAGCCACAAAGATGATACGATGCACTTACCTTCAGGCGAATGAGAGTGAATGCTGGCAGAACCTAAGGTGACCATTAGAAAAAAATAAAAATAAATAAATAAACAGAATTCAGGGTAAACAGAACTGTGACAAAACCTTTTATGGTCGACATCACCAATTATTTAATTTCATTAAATCTTTTAACAAAAGAGGAGAATCATTTGGTTACATCATGCCAGACAAGAGCGATGCCATCAAACAAAATTAATCCTATGGGAAAACCAGCTTTAGATTCATGACATAGAACATTTCTCGGATCCCACGGCAGTCATTTGTGGACCACACATGATTGACAAAGTTTCAAAAATCTAAACATTTCATCATACCATCTCAAAGAGAAACCAAGAGTTTTCGCGCTGAAGACCGATTTTGATTTATTTGTCAGACCGTCCTCGCTTTTGGCTGCTTATGTCCTCCTCATTACCTCCAATTAGAGCTGATAGAGGTACAGAGTAGCAATGACCGGATTGCCCAGTGCAGGAATTTACAAGACTCTTATACACTATTACTCCAAGAGCAATATTCTCGACTGCGCAGACAGTTTTTTTTTTTTTTTTTTTAAACTGAGAAAGTCGCGCCAACGTTTGGGTTTAACAGACTTCAATCTGCGTAACACCATGTGTTTGTGTCGCCAACCATAGTTACACATATATTCCATATCCTAAATTCGAAATTTGTATAACTTTATGAACATCACAACTCAACTTCAAATAAATGCATGTAAAACTTTTTACAGTTGTGCTCAGTATATTATCACTGTGTAATGTATTTATTGAATTAAGTGTTACTGCTGTGGTAGAAAAATAAAAAGTTGAAAGTAACCACTAGTGATAAAATCCTCCTTATGCCCGCCACCTAGAAGTAGTCGCAATGCGTTGCAAACACGCCTTCATAAGTTTGAAGCGTATTCAGCCTTCGGCATATAGCCGTCACACTCACCCCTGCTCGGAATAGCGCAATGGTGTGGGGAGCAGGAGCGTTGAGCGGTCTACATCCACATCTACATGGATACTCTGCAAATCACTCTTAAGTGCCTGGCAGAGGGTTCATCGAACCGCCTTCACAATTCTCTATTATTTCAATCTCGTATAGCGCGCGGAAAGAATGAATACCTATATCTTTCCGTACGAGCTCTGATTTCCCTTATTTTATCGTGGTGATCGTTCCGCCCTATGTAGGTCGGTGTCAACAAAATATTTTCGCATTCGAAGGAGAAAGTTGGTGATTGGAATTTCTTGAGAAGATTCCGTCGCAACGAAAAACGCCTTTCTTTTAATGATTTCCAGCCCAAACCCTGTATCATTTCTGTGAGACTCTCTCCCATATTTCGCGAGAATACAAAACGTGCTGCATTTCTTTGAACTTTTTCGATGTACTCCGTCAGTCCTACCTGGTAAGGATCCCGCACCAGGCAGCAGTATTCTAAAAGAGGACAGACAAGCGTAGTGTAGGCAATCATCTCCTTAGTAGGTCTGTTACATTTTCTAAGTGTCCTGCCAATAAAACCCAGCCTTTGGTTAGCTTCCCCACAACAATTTCTATGTGTTCCTTCCAATTTAAGTTGTTCGTAACTGTAATACCTAGGTATTTAGTTGAATTTACGGCTTTTAGATTAGACTGATTTATCATGTAACCTAAGTTTAACGAGTTCCTTTTAGTACTCATGTGGATGACCTCACACTTTTCGTTATTTAGGGTCAACTGCCGCTTTTCGCACCATTCCGATATTTTTTTCTAAATCGTTTTGCAGTTTGTTTTGATCTTCTGATGACTTTATTAGTCGATAAACGACAGCGTCATCTGTAAACAACCGAAGACGGGTGCTCAGATTATCTCCCAAATAGTTTATATGGATAAGGAACAGCAAAGGGCCTATAACACTACCTTGGGTAACGCCTGAAATCACTTCTGTTTTACTCGATGACCTTCCGTCAATTACTACGAACTGTGACCTCTCTGACAGGAAATCGCAAATCCAGTCACATAACTGAGACGATATTCCATAAGCACGCAATTTTACTACGAGCCGCTTGCGAGGCACAATGTCAAAAGCCTTCCGGAAATCCATGAATACGGAATCGATCTGAAATACCTTGTTAATAGCACTCAGCACTTCATGTGAAGAAAGAGCTAGTTGTGTTTCACGGGAACAATATTTTCTAAACCCATGTTGACTGTGTGTCAATAGACCCCTTTCCTTCGAGGTAATTCATGATGTTCGAACACAATATATGTTCTAAAATCCTGCTGCATATCGACGTTACCGATATGGACCTGTAATTTACTCATGTTGGTAGCTGATCTCGATTCAAATTCTGGAATATTTACTTGGTCTCAGGAGCGCGAGCACTTTGCATGAGCACAAATCTTTGCCTGACCTGTTCTAGATGACTAGACAATCTCTGCAACTTCATCAACACATAATTTTATGTAGATTGTATAATATTTTTGTACACTGTACACGTCCACCGCAGCGCTTGGGGCCACAGCACCAAGTTACGACACCTGAAGATTGGCGTATAAGAGCCCGAAACCGGTAGTGTGTTAAATAAAAGAACCTTACAACTGTAGCAGTATTTTCAACCTCTGGCATAATGCACAGTTGCGGATGTTCCTCCCACAGGATTGTTTGTAGACGGAAAGAATTACATGCCACTACTGTTTTCATTTTGGATTTCTAAATGTGTTCTCAAACACTTTCATTTCCAGAAAATATGTAAGAAAACACTTTTTTCTTGGTAATAGAGATGGTGCCTGTACGGAGTTAAGCTCTTCGAAGTATCATACGGAACAGAACAGGAAATCAGTGCAAATGATACTTTACACATAAAAATCACAAAGATAAATTTCCAATGAGCCCAGTAGATGCATAGAAGTGTCAGCAAATGTCCCCTCTTCATTAGCCACGCATAATAGATATGGAATTAAATAAGAATGCAAAAAGCAGTTCGGTGCCTGCTGCGAAAGGATTCCGTTAGTAAAACGAAAGTGCTTAAGCGGGCGGGGCGGGCCGGGGCGTCAAGTCGTTCTGAGGCTGCTGGGAGGAGGTGAACTAAGTGGGTGAGTAAAGAGCAGCAGTCGGTTGGTAAACCTGTTTAACGCGGCAATTAGGCGGCGGCCACTTGGCACAGCACTTAGCGAGTGGCCGGTGGCTGGCAAGGACGCACCTGCACACCCCAGCGCTGCCAATTGAGGACCACCCCTGTCTGCCAGGACGTGTCTTATTTACAGTTCCATCAGTGTATTCCTGTTTTGCTTGTCATCACCTGCTGAAAGACAAGCGCTGCTACCGTTCCATCTCAAGACTGTCCACAGTTTTCCAGAACAGATAGTTGCCCCGAAGAAGTTCGAGTTCCGTTTTCACACACGAGCAACTTGTACGAGCAACAGATATCAAGGCGACTGAACTTAGGCTGAGCTGTGCCGACCCGTCCACATGGGATGCCGGTCAAACAACTGATCGAAGCAATACACAAGGAGGCAACGATCATCCGAAACAAGTTATCTATTACGACACGGGTGAAAACGATTTATGTACCTCAAGCAAGATTACATCCACAGCAAGAGTCAGAACTGAATAAAATACTTTAGTTTTGTCATAAAAAACTAAAAACAGCAGTTTCGCATTAGGCACGAGTCTTTCGTTTCGGAACGTTTCTCACTATTTTTTTCTTTTTTAAAAAAAAGACGACACGTTAAATAAATCTATAAACATTTGATGTCGTGTAGAATCACACCAGCCGGCCGGAGTGGCCGAGTGGCTCTAGGCGCTTCAGTCTGGAACCGCGCGACCGCTACGGTCGCAGGTTCGAATCCTGCCTCGGGCATGGATGTGTGAGATGTCCTTAGGTTAGTTAGGTTTAAGTAGTTCTAAGTTCTAGGGGACTGATGACCCCAGAAGTTAAGTCCCATAGTGCTCAGAGCCATTTGAACTATTTTTTGAATCACACCAAAATTGACTAATGGCAAAGAATTATAACATTTTGCACCGTGAAACGTTCTCCCTCAAAACTTTGCGTTTGATGCTCTTTAGGACGTACATTGCGCATATGAATGCAACTAACATTTGCAAATATCTCTCAAACTTATAAGAAATGCAATATCTCCCTTCGTTCACAAGTAAATGGGTTTACTAAATGGGAGCACGGCGCGCTAGACGAAATCTATGTTCACTACACTGATCAGCCAGACAACTATGACCACCGACCTATTACAGACATTAACTCGTCCAGGCGATAGCAGTGTCACGTGGCGAGGAATGACAGCTGGTCAGACACACGCACGGTGCTTCTAGCATCAGAGTAGAATTTCGTAGGATCTACCTGAGTTTGACCGAGGGTAGATTTTGATGGCACGGAGGCTCGGCACAAGCGTTTCCGAATCTGCACTTGTCGGGTGTTAATGGAGTGCTGTGGTGAGTGTCTCCAACACCTGGCGGAACCAAGGTGAAACCACGTCCAGACGTCATGGGGTTGGGCGGCCACCCCTGATTACAAATGTCGGACGTCGTAGGCTGGGCAGACTGGTAAAACTGGATAGGCGGCGAAATGTGTTTTAATGACTGCCACCCCAACTCACGTATCATATCCGTGGCGCTCTCCCCCTTATTTCGCGATAGTACAAAAAGAGCTGCCTTTCTCTGAAGTTTTTCGATGTCCTTCGTCGACCCTACCTGATGCGGATCCCATGCCGCACAGCAATATTCCAGAAGAAAATGTACAAGCGCACTGTACTAAATCTCTTTAGTAGACTTGTGCATTTTCTCAGGGTTTTGCCAATAAATCGTAATCTTTGGCTTGCTTTACCCAAAACATTACCTATGTGTTCTTATTCGTAATTGCAAACGCTAAGTATTTAGTTAAATTTACAGCCTTAAGATTTATGTGATTTATCGTGTAACCGAAATTTAGCGGATTTTTTTCCCCCCTCACGTGGATTACTTCACTCTTTTCATTATTTAGACTCAACTGATACTTTTCGCACCATAGACTTATCTTACCTAAATCGTTTTGCAATTTGTTTTAATCATCTGATGACTGTATAAGACGGTAAATGACAACATCATCAGCAAATAACGTAAGAATACTAGTTAGACTGTCTACTCAATCGGTTATGACTTTATGCAGATCAGGAACAGCAGAGGATCTACAACAATTCCTTGCGGAACACCAGATATTACTTCTGTTTTCTTGATGACTTTCCGTCAATTACTACGAACTGTCATCTTTCCGACAGGAAGTCACGAGTCCAGTCGCAACACAGGTCGCTTGTGAGGAAGGTTTTCCAAAGCCTTCTGGAAAACTAAAAATATGGAATGACGCACTACCTAATAGCCGATATGTCCAACTTTGGCACTGATAACAGCGACGTCACGTCGTCGCATGTCAGTCGTAATTGCCGATGTCGTGGTGTTAACGTTGGCACATGCATGGGTCGTCGGCTGCGGAGGCCCACCGTTAAGAGTGTTCGGTGCACTGTGCGTTCAGACACACTTGCACTCCGCCCAGTATTACAGTCTTATGTTAGGTCCGCCACAATTCACCGCCAGTCCAGTTTTACCAGTCTGTCCAGCCTACGACGTCCGAGGGGTGGCCGCCCAACCCCACGTCGTCTGGACGTGGATTCAGGTTCATCTTAATTTCGCCATGTGTTGAAGACACTCACCACAGAACCCCTAGAATACCCGACAAGTCATGCAGAGTCCGAAACACTAGTGCCGCGCCTCTGCGCCATCAAAATCTGCCCGCGGTCAAACTTAGATAGAGCGAGCACCTTCCCCATTCCACAAACGGACAGCATGCTCACTGATACTACATCCACCGTGCGTGTGTCTTCCCTCGCCATGTGACGCTGCTAATCGTCAAGACAAGTTTATATCGATAGTAGGTCGGTGGACATATGTTCTGACTGATCAGTGTATGTTCCAGGACAGTCTCTGATGCTAGTGTTGTACAGTCAGATACATTCTAACCCAAAACAAGAAGCTGGGAACAGTCGATAATGCGTCAACAACGGAAGGTCGATTTAAAAAATACAGACCTGTATGAACCACATTAATGTACAAATTTAGATACTCGTTAAGCGAAATGCAGGGATCGTTCAACGGGAAAAGAACTGTAAATAATATTTTCCCTGTGGTAAGTAAACCGTCGTGTAATAACGCTCGCGATTCACATGTTTTCGAATGCAGTTGCGAAATCCGGACATATTCGACAGAGCGTGCAATTGCAACATCCTGACATATTCGACAGATTCTGTCGAAATGAAATCATAAATTGGCAATTATTATACTTGGCAGATTCCGCAAGCGAGATCGTTCTCGTCGGGATTCCGCTAAAGCGAAGTTGCGCCAAGTCTTTATCAAAAAGTCCACAGTCATTTTGTAGTCCTTCACCTCTACCTATCACTTCTTGCTCGTACTAAAGAATCACACTAGTAAATTACAGTACTCCAGGGAACCCGGCATTTCCTGAATATGTATGGGAATTGGATATACGCCCTATTCATCTCCCGTCCCCCTATTTGTCCACCACCTCCTCCTCCTCACCTTCTCATCGTCCATCTCCTCCCTCCGCCTCTGTATGTCCATTTCCTCCATCCCCTCTCTGACCCTGAGACTTCTTTATTGTTGTTGCAAACGAAACCTTCAATGGGTACTGAAACCGCTTAAAACGAATGGCTGAATCAGTTGGGATTACTGGTTTACGAGAGAGAGACCTCACCAGCTGCTGGATCTGTGGAAACAGTAGCTTCAGTGATACTAGTTCGCATAATTTTATTCTGAGAACGGGTAGGATTACAAAGTTTCGGACGATTCAGACCCCGTAGTACTGTTCTAATCATAAGTCAATAAGCCATAAATGCAACTGTCCTGAATTCTATTAAAACAGACAGCGCAGTCAATTTAACAGAAAACTTGTACATGGTTGTTTAATATATATGGCCTAAGTCCGACAGACTATCTATCAGAACATCGTTTAAAAATCTGAAGTAAGCATCTCAAGAACATTTCGAGATTTCTGGTAACAACGTTAAACAACGTCTTGTCTTTATAATATAGTTCTATCGATTATATTCATGTGCCATCCACGAGGGAAAACAATATGATTTTCTGAATTTTATCCATAGTGGATGCTGTCGAACTCCGTGATTGTTCCTTTATTGGGTGTAGAAAATTATCTGCTACCAGTCACAATAAAAGGTTATTTGTTTTCACACGACCGGTTTCGGAACTGCGCCCATCTTCAGGTGTTTATACATTCATGTACATGTTTGTACTTTTGGAGAGCAATAAAGATGAAGCACCATTATTACAGCTATGCAGTGATGATAGTTTTGCCACTTAGTTACACACTTGTGGTCACTTTCACGTCCATATTTCAGTTTTACCAAGTATAGATTCATTTTACACTATTATGATGTGCACTCATGAAATACACTATGTTTACATACAAACCGGGGGTACCAGCCCGGTATTCACCCAGCGGGATGTGAGAAACCGCCTAAAGTACATCCAGACTGGCCAGCGCACCAACCTTCGTCGATAACCCGCCACATGGATTCGATGCAGGGCCTGCGCACCTCCCCGTTGCGGAAGCGGCACTTTAATTTGCAGGGCTATCCACGCAGGTAGAGAAGAGCTTGCACGCAATAGCAGTTTTGTCCTTAATCCTATGACGGTGGCCTGTGTATGTGCTACGAATGCTACATTGCCAGCAAATAAAAATTAAGTCCTAAAGACAGCGCCGTGATCTGAGTACGGTATCGAGATCGTGTAAGATTTCCGTCAACCCTGACATGTAGACAGATTGCCAGGTTTGTTTCGCCGATAGCAAATGTGAGAAGTGCGATAAGAATATGCCGAAGAAGGATGTGCTGTCAATATAGCTCGGGCTGCTTCGCAAGGAACTGCACTGAACGACTCGCAGAGATGCATCATTTTAGGAGCCGGCGCTCCCGCGCTACTGTTTATAAAGCTATTGGCAATATTACTTTCAGTACTGGAGCACCTAGTACTTCGAAGAATGAAGTAAAGACCAAAGGAATTGGTTTATAGGCCGTTGTTGACTGTCCTTGTGTGTTTGTTGGTGGGACCAGTGTACTGCCTTCACGAGCTCCTCTTTGCACAGCAAACGGATCAGGTGCGGATCAGGTGTGCAAAGAGGAGTTCGTGAAGGCTGTGTTCTGGCAGCTACCTTGTTTCGTACAGTCTTTTCGCCACTTCCCAAAGTTACTGGACACGTGGGAGACTAAGGTAATAGTCATGTGCTCTTCTATCGCATCTCCAACATTCACAAATTCTAGGACATCAATAACACCCTAATTATTACTTACTACTGCACGAAGCTTTCGTTGTGTGTCAGTCAACCGATAAATGCTGATTAACAAGTGAAAAAAAATTTTTTTTAAATATGCACCCTCAGGAAACCTGAGTGAACTTTATTGGGGCATAAAGACCGTAACAGAAATTTTGGGACTGATAATCGATCTTAACGAGACTGAATCAACAACGTACATTCTTCATGAAGCTCTTGGGTTGCGGCAGCAACAAAGGTTGTGTGCAGCATACAAGAGGATACAGTCAAGACATGCGAGATCTCTTTCCGTTTCTGAAGCTGTGATGCAACTTGATGAAATTTGCGACGAATTGTTAGGTAGACGTGAGTCATAATAAATAAACATGCTTCAAGCAAGGACAGTCTGTTTATAAACTCACAGAAAACAGCCGTGGCTTGACGGCCTTAGCTGCTATCTATTCTGAGTATTAATTTTCATGACACTCTCTTATCTTGCTTATCCTATCTCGGAAGCCAAAACATTATCTGCGCCGAAGCATTCGTGTGTCTTAATGTTCACAGCCGCTATCTTAATGGTCTGACGGAGTCCTTTCCTGTATTCATCAGCTCTATGTGGCGCAATACGTCAACTTCTTAAGTAGCCAAGTTAGATCTCAAATCACTTGATATTCGATAACTTGCACACGAAGACAACGATGTACCCATTTTTCGACCTGTGAGCAAGAGAAATTCCGGAGACTACTGTTACAAATTTCGTAGCCTTCCTTTCGCTAAAAGCTCTTATATAACAGTTATCAATTACTCCATCAACGAGTTCACATAAAGATATGGAACACTGCTTATCCTCTATCTAGTGTTAGCAAGGAAGAAAAAGTCTCAGTGTAAGTGGTTACCCACGAAAACTGGAAAGCTCGAAAGCGATAGTGTAAATGGAAGGCAATAATCCAAGGCTTTTGACATAAAAGCTCGAGTCCGGCAAGGAGATGGAATATCGCCACTCGTGTTCAAGGTAATAATGCAAGAACCAATAGATGCAACAAAGGAAGCACATGAGAAAGTCAGCACAAAAAACAAAAATGAGTGTACCTGTCTTTGCAGATGATGTAGTATTAATCGCTGACAATATAGAAGACCTGAAAAAACTGGCAAGCAAGCTATTTAAAAACGTTAGGGAAATTTGATTAGAGGTAAATGCTGAGAAAAAGAAATTCATCTGGGTAAAAAGGATCTGAAAGACAAAAAGACAGGAAACCCTGCAGACTGATAACCATATGATTCACGAAGTAGATGAGTTTAAGTATCTGAGGGTGGCAGTAAACAACAGAAATGATGAGAAACAAGAAATAGACGGGAGGATCAAAACGGCATCCACTGCGTCATATTCACTCAACAAATTACTGTCATCAAAATTTTTTCCTAGAGGAATTAAAATATGGACATATAAACTCTTATTAGGCCAATATTAATATATGTGGCAGAAATAGGGAGAACAGGTAAGTATACAGAGAGAAAGATAATGGTTTTTGAAAGTAAAATCGTAGGAAGATATTTGGAGCAATTTGTGCGGGAGGAGAACAGCAAAGAAGAAAGAAAAAGGAGCTCAGGAGGTCTATAACGAACCACACGCTGTTGGGAAGGCTGAGAAAAGGAAATAGAGATGGTCCAGCCACGTCTGTAGAAGAGAGGTATGATCAAGACTGAGTCAAGTGTCAGAGACGGAACCCGAAAGACGAAGTCTTTTAGGGAGACCGACATACGGGGGAGAGTCCAGGTGGGCAAGAAACATATATTTGGAGCAAGGGGAGAAGAAGAAAAGGGCTGAAAGCTCTGGAGGAAGCAACTTGACGAGGCAGAAAAAACCGACTGCGGTTTGTGGGGGGCCTGGAAAATAAGTAAGTTCGCAACTAAAGTAATCCGAGTCGATGGACGATGTGACGAATATTTCCACAAAGTTCGATATATATCTGACTGGTGCTTTAAGGTGTAACAGTGTCCATTTCCGTCTGCGTGTCAAGAAAATGAAGCGTCATTCCAGCTGAAAGAAGCTATCCCTCTTTTGGAATATATATAATCACTGTGGAATTAAGAATGACCTATCAATCAAAGAGGCGGGGCTGAAAAAGTAGTGTAGCCCACGACCCATGCCGGCCGCGGTGGTCTAGCGGTTCTAGGCGCTCAATCCGGAACCGCGCGACTGCTAGGGTAGCAGGTTCGAATCCTGCCTCGGGCCTGGATGTGTGTGATGTCCTTAGGTTAGTTAGGTTTAAGTAGTTCTAAGTTCTAGGGGACATGACCACAGATGTTAAGTCCCATAGTGCTCAGAGCCATTTGAACCACGACCCATACTTAAGTCACCCAGTATTTGAGAATGAGAACACGCAGAGACTTGCAAAACACTTTGCACATATTTCAAATCTTTTCGTAACTTTTTCTCGCTGATAACCCTACAAAACGATTAAAGGTATAAAGTTTACACCTTTACGCTATTTATACATTCACCCTATTCATGCAGTAAAACTGCAGTATGAAGCACGACGTTTTAATTTATTACTTCTTTACTACTAACTCTGTTCGCAACACATTTCGCAGACAGTTTTCATATATGTGGCTGAATGTATCTACAAAAATATATTCTTGTACAACACACAGTTGCGGAGCTATGACGTCAAATATTGAGATGCGTGAGAAACTGCGGCATCATGTATGACGTTTTAATTTATTATTTAATTACAACTAACTCTATTCGCAACACATTTCGCAGACGTATGCCGCTGCATGTACCTAGAAAAATAAATCATTTACGACACATGGTTCAGGAGATATGACGTCATAAAAAAGGAAATGAGTGAAAAATCTGCCGTATCATGGACGACATTTAAATTTATTACATCTTTTTTACTAACTCTATTCGCAACACGTTTCGCATGCAATATCCAAATATACCACTGAATGTATCTGCAAAATTATATTACTGCACATCACATAATTTAGGAAATACGACGTCATAAAAACTGAGCTGTGAGACAACGAAACTGCACGACGAAATTCGCTAGAGATGCACCTGAAATATGCATCTGTTAAATATGTGTGAAATACGTCAAATTATGATCAAATATATTTGACATATGCACATGAAGGCAATGCCATTGGTAAAAATCGCATCCTAAACCCCTGGTACGATTTCAACCAAATTTGGTACACATATTAGTTACCATCTGGAAAGAAATACTATGGGTGTAGGAACCACCAGCTTTCTATTGCGGTTAGCGTGATAACATGGAGAGAGAAGGGTAAGGAGGAGATGAGTAAAAATAGAGGGGCGAGCAGATGGACAGAGAGAGGGAGAGGGGTAAACAGAAAGAGAAGGGGGAGAGGAGATGATGGAATAACAGGGGCAGGAGACGGACAGAGGGAAGAGGAGCAGACTGACAGAGAGAGGGGGAAGGAGCAGATTAACAGAGAGAGGGTACGAGGAGATGGACAGAGAGTGAGGGTGGAGTGGAGGGGATGGGAGGAGATGGTCAGGAGGGAGTGTGGGGTGAACGTGGTGGACAAAGATTGCGGAGTGGGGGTGGTGGACAGCGAGAGGAGGTGGAGGAGATGGACAGAGAGGGGATGCAGGAGGAGCTGGACTAACAGAACACCGGAGTAAACACATGCCCGAGCAACGCCGAATACTCAGCTAGATCTTTAGAAACTTCAATAAGCTATTTTATTAATTAATTTATTCGCCTTTAATTCTAAACCACTGTTTTAACATTAAGTTTGATATTTCAGTAAGTAATTGGTGGTTTCTATTTTGCAACAAAAGATTATAAAAAGGAACGGGTTTCAATTTCTTCTGGTGAATATTTCTAATTTGTTTTCTAATTCCTAAATAAATTCGAAAGTTTTGATGTCTACACAAGCAACAGAAATATATATTTTTTATTATATTCACTGATGAATTTGGTAAATTTTCAGAAGTCCAAAAACTATTACACTACATGGACGTCAGTTACACAATGAATTACACTTAACAGTACGAAAGAGGTATACGTAGTGTTCAGACAAAACTTAATGCCTCGGACAATAAAAATGATTTTTTAAGAACGAAATTCGAAATATGGGATAGCAGTTGACAGGGAGTGATGTTGGCTGGTTATATACAATGGGGAAATCAACCAGAGAATTGCTTTCGATGGTCATCGTGTATGAAAATATGTGATGTGGCTATAAAATAACAGAACTATTGCTGTAAAATATTTCATTTGCAAAACACACACATCTAGCTTGCGTCACCCTCAACACACTTCCCTCCCCTATCTCTACAACACTCTATGCAAATTTTCCATTCATGGAAACAGTATTGAAAGTCGTCCTCTGTGAGCTCCTTGATGACGCGTGCCGCTTTTTGTATCACTGCTTCAACGGACTCCAATCTTGTTTCTTTTAATGCAGATTTGACATTGGGGGATAGTTGAAAAGTCACACGGTGCTAGGTCAGGCAAGTGAAGTGGGTGGTCTTCTAATGGGATGCTGTACTTCGCTAGAAATCTCTTAACAGACAATACGGTATGAGCCTGTGCGTTGTTATGATACAGAATCCATTACTTGTTCTTCCACAATTCGTGTCGTTTTTTCTTATTGAGTTCGGCGAGAATGTCAAGGTAATAATGCTAATTAATAGTTTGACCCTCATTAACCATTCAAGATACCAACTCCATGAATATCGAAAAACACATCATCGTCACTTTGAATGTTTATTTGCACATTTGAGCATTTTTTGCTCACCGTGGAGCTGGTCCCTTCCAGTGCATGGATTCGCCGTTAGTTTCTGCATCATAAGTGAAAATCGAAGATTCATCACATGTTATCATCCTTTCCAAGGAATTAGAATAATTTTCAGTGTACTCAAACTGTCAGTACAGACATTTGCACAGTCTCCTTTGTGTTCGATTGTGAGAATTTTCGGCACCAGTTTCGCACACACTTTTCTCACTTTAAATTGGTTACGTGAAATTTGCCTTTTGCATTATTTGTCTGTTCCTACAGTTTCAGCAGTCGATCGAATACTCAACCGACGGTTATCATATACATTAGCTATTTTTTCGATATATACATCCGCAAATTTGATGTTGAATGACTTCCCGGGCGCGAGTCGTCATCAACTTCTTCTCGGCCATCTTGGAAAACCTTGAACCACTCAAAAACTCGTGTACATGATAAATATTCTTTGCTAAACACTTCTTTTAGTAGACGATGGGTTTCAGTAGCTGTTTTTCTAAGCATGACGTTAGACTTCATAATTCGTTGCTCTGATATTACTCTCATCATTGTTCCGGCAAAACAAAATAACAGCACTTACACAAACGATTTGTCTATACGTACCAGAGATACCGCATCGACTGAGAAAACTTCACGCTTCACAGCTACTGGTCTTTCATCTTCGGCGCATGCGTAATTACGCTCTAACATCATCAGTCCCGGTATTTTACAGCCACTCCTCGTACGTGGCAGCATAATGATATACAGGATGTAACGAAACGATACTGATGAACTTCGAGGGGTTGCAGAGGCGTCGAGAGGAACAAATTGCGGATATTAACCGATGTCCTGAAACTCATCCAACGACGGTGCTCAGCATCGACGTTATAGGCGTCGCATGCCCCTTCGGAAGCAAACTTGATTTTGCACGGAGGCCGAACTTCTAACAAAGTTGTTTGTTTTTCAGTGATTGCGACTGACTGCCACGAACGCCCGTGAGAAGATGGAGCTGCCTGCTACTGACACAGGTCTTGCCTCCTATTAATGCGACACACTGTTGCCTCGGTGGATGCCAGCTTCGGACATCGGTTTCCAACTGCAGTTTACTGTTCTCCTGGAACCTTCTAAATTTTCCCAATTTTTTTCGGTATACAGGAGAAAAATAAACTGCGCGTGGAAACCTATGTTTAAAATCGTCATCCACCGAGGCCACAGAGCTTCGCATTCGTAGGAGACAAGACCTGTCTACGCAGCAGCTACCTCCATTTTCTCCACTGGTGATCGTGGCAATCAACTGCAATCACTGAACAACAAACAACATTGCGAGACGTTCTGTCTACGGTCCGTCAGTGCACGAAGTCACGTTTGCTGCAGGAAAGGTTGCCTAATTCTATAGCGTCGTTGGATGACGTTTCCAGACAAGAGATCTTATCCTCAATTTGTTCCCTACGATACCCCTTAAAACCCATTCCATGTCGGTATCGTTTTTTAATACCCTGTATAATTCTGTGGACTTTACATAGAACGTAATGGGCAGGTAAATTTTATCCGTTCTATCAAGTCAGATCAGGTCTGGACCTATCCAACACCTCGGAAACCGGAACGTATTCTGCAACAACGGCCGAGGTGTCTGACAATAATCATCGTATACATCGTTGTTTACTCATAAATCGGTACATACTCCGAAAAAAGTAGGTCGTAAACAGCTCGATAAAGTCTCCCAGCATATCAGAGTTATGGCGTTTTTAAGATGTAATTTCCCAACAAAATCCCCTTTAGTTCCTACATTTTCCACAAGATGTACCACATTAGCGAAGAGTCGAACGTACGTTGTGTGTGTAGATATTATCCAGCAGTGGTGCAACCACAGCTCTTATTTATATCATTCCCAAGTTTCCTCCCGTTCGGACTAAAGTTTAAGTCAACAAAACACTCCGATCGCTAAATCAACGTGAACACAACTTAAGGGGGGTAGGACGTCAAACGGGCCGACTTGGAGCAGGAGAGGCATCTCAGGACATTTTAATTTCCAGTGTCTATACTTTTACAAATTAATTCATAAAACTTTGTCAGCATCACCAGGAAGGATTCAGGATTCACATCCATTGCAGCGGAAGTTCGAAAACATAGCAAAATAAAATTTTTTACATGCGAAATTTTATCTTTTTTTCACTTACTAATGGCTACATTTGTTGCTATAGGTACACTTTTCTTCATAAGTTAGAGAGATTCCTCGATGAATTTTGCACAGCATACATACCTTACTCACAGTTGTATGAAACTCTAGAATTTATTTAATTTACGAAAAAACGAATGAACTGTTATATTTTAAACTTCATGTTTAGAAAAAACACAAATTTTATAGTTAATTACCTCAATTTTTACCACAGTTTTTAATAGATTTGGAAAATTCTAGAGTTTCATACACCTTTAAGATTGTTTTGTATGCTGTGCAAAATTCATAGAAGAATCTCGCTTACTTGTGAAGAAAAGTGTACCTATAGCAACAAATTATTCCATTAGTAAGTGAAAAAAAATGATGAAATTTCACACGTAAAAAAAATTACTTCGTTATGTTTTAGAACTTCCACTCCTATGAGTGACAATGCTGAATCCTTCCTGGTCATACTGACAAAGTTTTATGAATTTATTTGTAAAATTATAGACACTGGAAATTGAAATGTCCTGTGGTGCATCTCCTGCTCCAAGTCGGCCCGTTTGATGTCCTACCCCCCTTTAATGGTAACAACCAGTACAGTTATTGTTAGGTTGGCAAAATAAGGAAACAAAGCTCTACCGACAAATAGTTCCAGCAAGTAATGACTTCTACGGATTCAGGACTAGAGGTTCTGGGGCTCAATAAAGTTAACCGCTTAACGTCTGTAAACACTACTTGAAGGCCAACGCCATGCCAGCATTATTTTGTGCCAATTACACAGTTCGCCTCATGAACGTACAGAGGGTGAACAAAAATATGGAAACATTACAAACACAACACATTACCATACCTAATAAACAAACTCCGTCCGAACAGGTTTTGTAGGCCCAACGGTACCGATCGGCCGCCGTGTCATCCTCTGCCCTTATGCATCACCGAATGCGGATACGGATGGGCATGCGTCGGCACGCCGCTCTCCCGGCCGCTCTGCTTTCGTGACCAGCGCCGCTACTTCTCAATCAAGTAGCTCCTTAAATGGCCTCATAAGTGCTGAATGCACCCCTCTTGCCAACAGCACTCGGCAGACCCTGAAGGTAACCCATCTAAGTGTTAGCCAAGGCCTGCAGCGCTTAACATCGGTGATCTGACGAGAGCGGGTGTTACATCTGCGGCAAGGGTGTTGGCTCAATGCCTAATACGTTGTACGAAAACAGTTGGCATTCAAAACAACTTCCAGTGGTCTCGAAATGCCTAAATACACGTCCAGTGTGGTTTACAAGGCAATCTTATACCACTCTTCCTATAAAATAGCGCCGGCCGGAGTGGCCGAGCGGTTCTATGCGCTTCAGTCTGGAACCGCGCGACCGCTACGTCGCAGGTTCGAATCCTGCCTCGGGCATGGATGTGTGTGATGTCCTTAGGCCAAGAGAGAAGCGACAATTCATCGTGCTCACGAAACCAATCCGGACTGTCCGACCTGTACGAACAGGGGTCCTGCCGACTTGGAACACAGCATTACCATTGTGGAACAAACATTATACCTTGGGATGGGCCGGATCAGCCAAAATGATCATAATTTTCGGCAGTAATGTAACTTTGCAAAGCACACATGGCGCTCATGGAATATCGCGATACGGCTGTCCAAATCATCACCGAACCCCCGCCATGTTTCACTGATGGGAAGTCCGCATCTCGTGGTCTAGTGTTGCTGTCTCTGGATCACGGGGTCCCAGGTTCGATTCCCGGCTGCGTGAAAAGTTGGGACTTTGTATGAGCGCTGATGACCGCGCAGTTCAGCGCCCAACAAAACCAAATATCATCATTATTACTGCTGGGAAGTTAACTCTTCGAGAAGTTGGAAACGATGTGAAACAAGACTCATACGACAAAACTAATTTCTTCCATTGCTCCTCCATAGTCCAGTTTTTTATGGTTAGGGCTCCACGTTTTCCTGTTACGGGCATTTACATCAGTGATGAGTGGTTTTCGAATTCCAGCTCGCCCTGCAGTCCCCAGCTTATGGATGTTTTTTGTTCCTAACAGGGTTCCCGAGTGCGACATTCATTTCTGCTGGACGTCTTCTTATTTTTCCGTCAGAATCCTCTTCAATGACTGTCCGTCACTACACTAAACACACACTGTCGTCCGCGTTGTGGCTTAGCGGATGATGTTTTTCCTCTTTTCCTGTATGAATCTTTGATACGGTGCCAGTTGCAACACCAAACACTTTCCTTGATTAAAGAGGCATCTACCATAGCGCACCAACAATTCCCCCATTCCTGGAGTTATGTTCCGTCTATGCAACTAATTGAAGGCAGTTTGTTTATTGCCATACGCGTTTCGCTTTTTTAATTTGTGAAGCATCTTCAGTGGCCTGCAACACGTTTCTTTTTATACGTATAATAAACGTGTTATGTGATAGTTACAATATGTTGCTATGTTCCTTTTTTGTGTTTTTCTCTTGTTTTTTAGGTTACAATCAACTTTCTTAGCACAAATGTCGTGATGTGAAATTATCATTCGATGTTAAGATTTACAGCGCTGTTAGCTCATGCGTGTGGCCCTGGAGATGTATTCGTTAGTTTCCAGGCTCCAGTTGGTCGATTTCCAGCGTTCTTTTACCCATATTTGATACAGTACATCGTTCATATCACCTGCACTTTCCATTTAGTGATCAACATATGTGTGTTTCGCTCTGTAGAGTTGCCAACTGTCGTTGTTTATTTATCTGTCTTCTTTTGTTTGTGTTGTGTGTGTGGTTTGATACTTTTCATTTGGTGTGTGTGTGTGTGTGTGTAAATATGTCATCCTTTCTTGACAGTGTGATTTTTTTTATTTAGTTTTATTGTGTGTGTGTGTGTGTGTGTGTGTGTGTGAGAGAGAGAGAGAGAGAGAGAGATACTGAAAAGGGGAGGAGGAAGGTTCATTAATCATTTATTCTGGTTACATTTAGGATCTCCGTTTTGTTATTGTTTTGGTGGCTAGCATGATCAGAGAGTTATTGCTTATATGCAATTGGTCACTGAGTACGCTCTTTCCATAGCAATGACTCTTTGTATGTGAAAGTATTCTTGCAATGTCGGGAGCTTTTTTGTGATTATTCCCTTTGGTAACTGTCTTCTCACGTTCCATGTTGGACGGTTAGGTGTTCGGCGAAGGTACAATGGCTATTTCCAGCTTTTTATGAGTTCTTTACGTCTGGTTTTGAAGTTCATGCTTGTTATCCCCAGATATACTGATTTACATTTATGGCACTCTAGCCGTTATATACGTGCTCCTTTGTATTTATATGGATTGTCTGTTGTTTGTAAATGTAATTGTAATGTGTTTCTTGTTCTGCAAGCTATGTGTAATCCCTGTTTCTTTAATATATTTGCTACCTTGTGTTGTTTTGTGTTTGTATGTAAGAGCGTACCATTTTTTCTGTTAGTCATGTCATGAGTGTTACTGTTTCGTGTTTCCGTGTGTGCTGTATTATATGTGGGGTTCTTTGGTGCTTGTGTTCTCTGCTTGTTTTCATTTTTCTTTAGTTGTGTTTTAATTTTTTGGTTGAGGTTTTGTACTATATGGATGTTGCAACCATTGTTTGTGGCTATGAATTGTATCGTTTGTAATTCTTTTTCATAGTTTTCCCTGCTGAGTGGGATGTTATTTAGTCTGTGTAACATGTGTTGTAGGGCTGCTAATTTTTGATTTTGCGGGTTGTTGGATGAAGCGTGTATAATTGTATCTGTGGCTGTTGGCTTTCTGAAGATGTCAAACGTGTGTTTACTGTTGTATCTCTTTATTGTTATATCCAATAAATGTATTTGATTTTGTGTTTCCTTTTCCATGGTGAATTGAATATTTTTGTGTATGTTGTTTATGTATGTATGAAGTCATCAATTTTCTCCGTCGGTTCATCAACCATACAGATTATGTCACCCACATATCTGTACCAGTAAACAATTTTATATCCTTTCTTTGTGATAACTGTATCAGTGATTTTGTTTTCTATGTGGTTGATGAATATGTTTGCCAGTGTTCCTGATATTAAGGATCCCATTGGAAGCCCATCTTCTTGTAAGTAAAATTCCTTTCCAAGTTGAAACTAAATTTTGGGATGTGATTGCTTTGAGTGTTTTAGTTGTTTCATTAATATTGTCTGCAGGTAGTTTGTCGTAAGTCAGCAAGTTTCTTTCAATTAGTTTTATTGTGTCACCATGTTCGAATACACTTAGCTCCGACATAATGCACTCACAGCTACAAAGAACACTGCTCTGACCACGACTTACACTTGCAACGTATGGAGGACATTGCAAAGAAGCCCTTCGTGGTTAAATACAACAGCTTAACTAAGATTATGAACGTAGAAAATTTCAAAGGGCCGATAAAAATACTGTAAACAGTGGTAAAATGTTAAATCTGGGAACATAAAACCATGGCTATACTGTATGTCAGACTATCCGATCAAAAGTATCCAGACATCCCGATGTAACGCGGAGTTCATTGTTGGATGTCTCGAGTGGCGGACCCGGCAGCATAAAAGGAGGCGGGGAGTATTAAATTGTCAGAAGATAAGCAGAATGGGTCAGTCAGGAGAGTTCAGTGCACTAGTCATAGGAGGTCACCTAAGTGAGAAATCCACTCTTCTAATGCCGCCCAAGTCGACTGTTGGTGAAGTGATTGTCACGTGTTAACACGAAGGAACAACCACAGTCAAACCAAGCACAGGCAGATCTCATGTACTGACGGACAGGGATTGTCGTGTACCGCGAAGGGTAGCTGTAAAATATAGCATGAAATCAGACAAAGCAATCAGTTGTGAGTTCCGGAGTGCTACCAGCAGCCCACCTAGCAGAATGACTGGGTGTAGGGAGTTAAAAAGAATGGGATATAATGGTCGAAGAGGTCCTCATAAGCCACACATTGCCGTAGTTAAAGCTAAGCGACGCTTGAGGTGGTGTACAGTGTGACCCCCACTGGAAAGTGAATGACTAGAAACGGGTGATTTGAAAAAGATCAATCACGCTATACCCTGTAACTTTCCGATGGAAGGATTTGGGTTCGGTGAATGCCTGGAGAAGGTTTCCTGCTGCAATATGTATTGCCAACAGTGAAGTGCTGAGGAGGTGGTGTTACGGTATGGGAATAATTTTCGTTGTTATGGTGTGATAACGTTAATGCTCTTAAGAAAACGCCAAATGCTGGTGAATATGTAAACATCCGCCAGCATTGTGTGCTGCATAGAGTAGAGGAACTTTTCGGAGACGATAATTCTTTGTAACAGCATGACCATGCACCCTGTTATTAAGCAGCACGTGTGAGGCAGTCCGCGGCTCGTGGTCTTGCGGTAGCGTTCTCGCTTCCCGCGCACGGGGTCCCGGGTTCGATTCCCGGCGGGGTCAGGGATTTTCTCTGCCACGAAATGACTGGGTGTTGTGTGTCTTTCATCATCATTTCATTCTCATTCACTCGCAAATCGCCGTAATGGCGTTAAAGAACCGCCTCGCGAGGGGTCTCCCGGCCACCAATGCCATACGCTCATTCTACGTGTGAGGCACAGGTTTGTGGACAATAACATTCCCGAAAATGGCCTGCATATCCAGAGTCCTTACGTGAACCTAACTGTACACCCCTAGGACGAGTCACAGAATCAATTTCGCTCCAGACGCCAACGTCCAACATCACTATCTTCTATGGTTTTGGCTCTTAAGGAAGAATGGGCTGCCATTCCTTCGCAAATATTCAGACACCTCACTGAAAGTGACGCAGCGGAGTTCAGCCCGTCATAAGGGCAGGGGAGTGGACAGAGCCCATATTAACCTTCACTGACAGGTGTCCGAACATTTTTGATCAGGCAGTGTATATGGCACGCAGACAACGAATGTATCATTTACATTTGTCTTTTCCTAGATGGTTTCCAAAACCAGAAGGAAAACGCTAACTGCCAATACAATATTAATCTGCGATGGTCACTGAAATAATGAAGCAGAATACAACAGTTTGATTTCCACGCAGCGCTACATCTTAAGATGCGAAGGTACTGAGTGTGACAGTCGTGAAGCCTAAGTTGTCACGCTCATACTGATCGCAAAATGAGCTAGCAAATCTTCCGTCACGTAACCGCTTCTACCGTACACAGTAGTGCCGGCCGCTACCCAAGTCTCGTTACGAGGAAAGCAGCCCGCTGTCTGGCAAGCAGGGGTGCAGGAAATCTTTAGGGGGCAGCTCGTCAGTGGGTGGGCGCCGCCGTAGGCTGGTGCAGTGCGCCAGGTATCGATCTCGGGACCGCGGCCTCGTCCGCCACGCAGCGGCCTACGCAGGCGGCGCACGCGCGGCGAGCTGCGTGCGGCGGCGGCCGTGCGCGCGCAGGCACGCGTCTGCCGGGCCTCCCTGTCACAGCGCCGCGCCGCGTCGAGCAGGCTGCAAACAGCCGCGGAGGAAGGTGGCTCCTGCCCATCCTACACTTCGCGTAAAGAGGTGCAAATCGTCTTACCATTCTTCGTTTACCATTTCTTTCGAACAATGCCAAAAAGAGAGAAGAAAGTGCCGTGCGGCATTACGGCCTGGTGCAACTCTTTTAACTGACGCCACTACGGCGACTTGCGTGTCCCCAAAACGAACGGAACATTGTTTTCCCCGGTCACCCACCCAAGTACTAAACGCACTCAACGATGCTTAACTTAGGTGATCCTACGGGAACTGGTGTTACTAATGTGATAAGGCCGTTAGTAGCGAAAGATGTTTATTAGAGACTTACTAGTGTAGAGGAATGTTAAATAATTTGTGCGACATACTAACTAATCATAAAATATAGGGTGTACACAAATTATCTTTACAACTGCGGACTTCAAAACTATACTAGATACAAATGGTTTTCAACATGTGATAATACAATTCATATAGATTTTTTTTATTTTTTATCTTCCAGGTGACAATTTTGAAACGAAATTGAACTTGAAAACCTGACAATAAGTGGACGCCACAGGAGAAAGCTCAGTGTCCAGCCTGGCTCATACAGACGACGTACGATGTCCAAGTGTACGGAAACTATTGAACACGGTATGGAAGACAACCACCGTCCAGACAAACTATTCGGGCTTGGCATACGTCATTTACGAAAACAGGTAGTGTTCCCCTTCAAAAGAGGACATCTCCACCATCTGTTTCATACGCCAACGTGTAGAAAGTACGGCAGGCGTTAGCAGGGAGTCCGACAAAATAGGTGCGGACGTGGCCAAAGAGTTGCAAATGAGACGATTAACAGTACACAACGTATTGCATAAGAGGATACTGCTATATACCTACAAGGTCCAGCTTCTTTAGGCATTAATGCCTATGGACGAACCTCGCAGGTACAGTTTGCAGTGGATATGCTAGGCAATATGGGCGCCATGATCCCCTGCCCTCACACAACCACACTTCTTCCAGTGTGGTTTTGTTGAGCACCTTGTGTACCGAACCGAGGCTAGAGATCTACACGACTTGACGGCACAAAATCGCGATGCATCTGATCATGTCACCGTGGAGATCTTCAATCGTCCGTGCAGAGAAACGGAATTCAGACTAGACATTATCCGAGCTACTAAAGGCGCGCACACACTGATGTGTACGAATGAGGAAACGAAACTTTAAGAGTTATCGTACGACATGTTGAAAACCATCAGTTAATATCTAGTATAGTTTTAAAGGTATTAAAGTCTTAAGATATAAAGATATTTTGTAGACACCCTGTGTCTTTGCGTGTTCACCAAACTGTATCGTGAAGTTCCACAATCAACGACATGCAGCCCAGTATCACATCGTCGTCATTAACTATTAGCACTACAACCAACATTATTCGACGTCACTTTCTCGCCCTGTGTCAATATTACATTAGACATAATTCACAGGTTATCCAGTTTTTAATGTTAGAATATTTCGGTATATTTTGTTTTCAGATACAAACAACAACAAAAAACAACTATGAATAAAACTTATAATTAAATATATATAATTAAAAAACAGTCTTGATCGCAAATTTCTTTTATCGGAGTGACCGGTTTCAATTCTTAAGGATCATCTTCAGACTCCAGAACGGCAGGTGGACTACCATGGAGCAAGCTGCGCCGACCCAAGACGCTGAACTGAGCAGTCAGTTCAGAGTCGTGGGTCGGCGCAGGTTGCTCCATGGAAGTCCACCTGCCGTTCTGTAGTCTGAAGATGATCCTTAAGAATTGAAACCGGTCACTCCGGTAAAAGAAATTTGCGACCAAGACTGTTTTTTGATTATATATATATTTAATTATAAAGATAGCTGATAATGTTTTCAAAAATTTTATATGAGTAAAACATTCTTGAAACGTACAGCAATACATTAATTAAAAAAATTTATGGAGCCTGCCGAACGATATACTAGTGTTGTACAGAATAGTAAAGCAGAGCAGGTTAAAGCCTCACTGACAGCAAGGTCATTAGGGACGAAAAAGGATTAGGGAGGTAGTTGGTGTCGCCACATCAAGGAACAATTTGGACACTGGCCTGAGCTGTTTTACGGAAACCACGGAAAAACTACTCTGGAGACGCCGGACGGGTATTTTGAACTGCGCTCGTCTTGAGTCCCTTAATAGTCTAGACCATTTCCGTCAGGCTCTAGTACTATGTCGGCAGAGGCGTAATGCTAGAAGACTTCGTAGTCGAGTTCGTGAGCCTTAGTGTGCCTTGTCACTGAAAATTTCGCCCCACTACCAACATGTTAACAAGACTAACGTCCACGTTCATTAGTGCTTGCGAGTTGTTAAGGAGATACTGAAATCAACTGCATGACTGCAGTAATATCCCTCCGTAATTCATGTGGCACGGACAGTATTAAAAAATGGAGAAGTCACATCACCTCAACCACCCACAGTGCCTACTAATCAATAAGATCGTACACGCCCTTCTTGCCCCCAGTCTTAAATTCAGAAATTCAGTATGGTAAGGTGTGGGAGATAGTTTCAACGTTAACGAAGAACGTTGCCAGATATGCAGTTCGCCCTCAGTTAACCATAAGGTGTCGTTCCATCATATAAAATAGAGGGAGTCAATGTGAAGGCGACTGGGCCATGCCACGTGCAATGGCCTGACGTACAGGGTATTACAAACCTTCAGGAGGAATAGAGTACATCTAGATGATGGTAAATCACATAGCAATGCATGGTCGGAAGCGTTTTCCATGCGGAGTGGTGACGACACAAAACATGAGAAAGGAAGGGCATGAACAGGAGGAGAAAACGTGTTTATTATGCTTAGTGCAGCAGAAACCAAGAAATACGAATAAAAACAGACAATGACCATTATCAAAGTAGGTGTTCGAAATTACGAACCCGGACCGAGATGTAGTTCTCTCATCTCCGGTGCACGGAAGATCTGATGTTCTGGAAAATACCGGAAAGCAAAATAAACCCTTGAAAGTTGAACAAGTGGAACTTTATCTGACCACAGCTCTTGCTGCCTGCAAGTACAATGTTTTACTGTTGCGTCGCATTATCCGACGTGCAGTTTACTGCCCCGTCGACGTCGAAATCATTAGGCGCGCGGTAAAGTTCATACTGAGCAAGGGAGGAGAATGAAACTGGTTGTATCCTTTAAAAGGGACCGTTCATGCATCCTGAAATTGTTTCAAAATAATAGCCTCACTGACGCATAAATGCATCTGAAAAAAGAAGTAGTAGTTCTCAGAGGTCGAAATGTGTTGTGGTTAAAATTTCGCGTCGATCTTTAGCACCACAGTTACAGAGTGTGAAAATGCTTCTACAGATGAAAAGAACTGTCCATCGGTAACATTAATATTCATTTCAGGGTATCCGTGCAAGGATTCTTTGTGCCTCGGTCTGAAACGATAGCTCAAATCGTATCGTCTTATGCAATAAAACTGATGTCAATCATTTCGATCGCCCAAATTTATACCAGGGCGTTATCCAACCAACGATGCATCTTACATTTTTCACCGGTTTCCAGCAGATAAGGCTGTCTGACATGCAAACAGGAGGTAACGGGATGACTGAAGGGTCTTCCCCGTGGGCGATACTATTAAAGTTCGGTAAAGGTCCTCACTGAATGCACCAACGAATACATTGTCTGACAAAAAATGATAAGCATACAGAAGGAGAGGGGCAAACGAAATGAAACTTCACAGGTTGAAAGGAAATGTGATGTTACTACACAGATTACAAAACTGAGACAAATTTACAAAGAACTTGGCAGTATGAGCTCATTTATTAGTATAACCTTGCACCCTCTCTGGCGTGGATGCATGCACCGTTTCGGTTGGGAAAAGGTGTCATAAAACCATTGCATATTGTCCTGAGGCAAGATGGTCCACAAGTGTTGTAACTGGTCCTTGGAACTGCCACTGAGACGAAATTGACGACGGAGCTGGTCCCATCAGGGCAGATCTGGGACTCTTGCAGGCCACAGGGGTACCTCCGCATCACGCAGGCAGTTTATTGAGCCAGGTCCTGTGTGTGGGCGAGCGTTGATCTGTTGAAAAATGGCACCACAATACTGACGCACAAGAGGTAACATAAGAGGACGCAGGATATCGTGACGTACCGCTGTGCCGTCATAATTCTCTCAATCAGTTAGTTGTAAGCTGGAGTTACATCTGATGGCTCCACACACCATAATGCCAGAAGTAAAACCACTGTGCTGCTCCAAAATTTTGAAATAAAATGACATTTTCCGATACTCGTCGTCGATGGTCATGGGGACAGCATAGAACCGCGATTCATCGCTGAATCCAATGTAATGCCATCTATCAGCAGTCCATGCTTCCCCAGTCACGACATCACTCCAAAAGCAATCTTTTGTGTTAACGGCAGCCTGCGCATAGGACAGAAATTTATTTCTCTTGCTGCTGCTGCTAGTGGTAGGGATTGGTACAGATCGTTGCATTATTAGTTCTCGGGTGCATGAGCAGGTGTGAAGGGCTGTGATTGGGGCACTATACGGCCTTCTTCTCTTGTGGTGGTCAAATGTTGTCGACCGGAACCCTGACGGTGATAATTCTTACCCTCACGTTCCAATGTTGTCCAACATCGGGCCACCGTCATGACCGAATGACCCACAAATCTGGATATTGCACAATTCGACAAAGCGACCAAATGGCTACCCACAAGAAGGCCTCGTTCAAGCCCAGTCATTTGCTGATTTTCGTATCCTTCACAGCGATTACTCAATATCTTTATGCTGTTCATATCCCTTCTACGCCCTAAAAGGCCTGATAACAACATTAAACATGAGCAACACTAATGCAATCTGGTACTCGTCCTACCAGTTACAAAGAAATACAACCCTAATAATTTACATACCCGCCGAGGGTGTGTACACGTAGGAAGGTTACATTGACATTCGACCCTGTCTTCTGTGTCTTTCACTTCTCTTGTTAGGTACCACATGTACTAGGAACATCAGGTGTAGCGCAAAAGGCAAATGTAGGTTTTAAAAGCTTACGGAAGGCACTTTTTGTTTTAGCCGCCTCTATTAGCAGATTTCGTTAACGTACGGTCGAGACATGGTGTTCGACTTCGAGACGAGCAGTTTGAATCAAGGTGCTCAAAATAAATTTTCTTCACCATAGTCCGATTAAAATTACTCGATTGTTGACTTCTTTCACTTGCCATTATAATGTTGCCACACCCGCTGCCGGTTACCGTTCGGTTATAGGCAACACAAAACCACTTCGGGTCACTTCACAAATGCTGTTAATGTAACGCGGAGCAATGTTGGAAGCGGCTGCCGCAATGTATGACGGAAATCGTAGATGCTCTGTCGATAGCTGACTAAACTGCGGCGACGAAGCGTTTTCTAGCCCTGGATTTAAATTCATATCCTAAGCTAATCACAACCTCTTTTTTGATGTGCAATGTACCGGAGAAAACGGCGATGAACAATCTGCGACAGAACTAAAATCACTATCGCTTTGTTCACGGCGTTTAAGGTTGAGTTCTACGAGCAAACTTAAGACAGATGTTTGTTTGCATAGCAATCCTCCACAGAAAAATTTCAGTTTTATCGCTTAAAGCAAACTGTAATCTCTCGCTGTCACTGACTACCTGAAACTATCCTCACACTACCAACACGGGATGCCGCGTTACCAACCGATGAGCAGTCCTGGTTGGCACTTGGTTGCAGATTATATGCGACACATGCAGATTCCAAACGAAAGAGTGATAGGAAAAACTAAAACCAAATAAAAAAGTTAATATGATGATAAAAGAAGTGTCAAAGTGTTATTATCATTAGTAAATTATACCGAAAAATATTAGAAATATAAATATTACATTTAAACTAGTTAACTGTACTAAAGTGATAAGCGAAGTCTTTTGATTAGATGTAAATAATAAAAAATTACGCTGTATTTGACGAGATTGGAACTTTCGACATTCAACACGTCAGGTTTATACGCTGACCTCTACGCCATTCCATTACACTGCCAAAGGCTGTTGTAATCATGACTCTGGTGTCCCAGTTGCAACGATTAACTGACAACCTTCAAAAATTCGGCTTCACGCAATGTTGAACGATGATAAAATATGAAATATAAGGGATCCAAATACATCAAGACAGAAAAGGAACTGGAAATGAACTAATAGTTGTAGCAGTCTGACCTCGGCGAACGGTCCAGGCGCGACGTTGAGCGCTCTGATTGAAGGAAACCGGCTACAACGCGCAAAGTGTCAAGCAGTACATACTTTTAATCGGACTACAGTTTTTGGTCTTAAAGATAAGACAGGCGATGGCAGTTTATTCCTGACCACTAGATCGCGCGCCAATATCGTCCGTAAAATCCCGCATGTCTCTAAAGTCTTATGAGAGCATGTCAACCTGTTTAAGGTGGTCCGTCCGCTGGATGGATCACTGAGCTTGTCGTCACCCGTGTGCTAACAAAAAGATGAACGCCAAATGTCACTATCGGGATTTAACCTCTCCTTTCCTTCTCCTCATCTTCCGCGCATCACCACCACCACCACCACCACCACCACCATCATCATAGTTAACAACAATAAGAAAAAGAACACAAACCCTACACTACAGTCGACGCCATCACTTATCTGCAACCGACACTTGCCAGTTACAACTCTGACAAGCGACAAGTTGGACAAGCAATTATCGAAAATAGTGCACAACAAAAGGCCCGAAGCTAACGAGACAGAAATTATGTACTACCTCTGTAGAATCCATACAAGTGCCCCTCTAGCTCCATATCAGAGCTCAATACAATGTGGCAGTGATGTTGAATAAGACAGCTCGACGAAAATGCCATTGTACACCGCGCTGTGATAAACAAGAGTTGTTGCGTTGAAAGTTGACAAGTTGAATGAACCAAAGACTATCGAATGTCCTATTCAAAGAAATTATACCGGCATTCGCCTTAAAAGATTTTGAGACGCTGTGGAAAATCTAAATCTGTATGTCTGCACGGGGGCTTGAATCGCAGTCTTCCCGAAAGCGACTGAAGTGTCTTACCACCTGTGCCGCCTCACTCGGTGGCATATCTTCTCAGCGTGGCTGACTGATGAGTACATAAAAAGGACAGACGGTAAAAAATGGTGCCAGCAAATAATATACTCCTACAGTACCAAACCTCCGAGTTTAAGTCGCCAGCCAACAGACGGATCACCATCAACTGCGTCACCCTTACTCCATGACAAACTGCTGAGAGATTTGGAATTTAACATAGGACATTGTCGTAGCTGAGAGGCGATCAGAGACTTAACTCACAAGGAACCCCTTGATTGCGAGGTCCCAAAAGGCCAATGATGTTTACGGCATTCGTTGTCCAACATACTGTCTACCATGAAACCACAATACTGACTGTTAATGGCAACAGCGGGCAGGACTGAAGGTATCCAATGGTGAGCATAGCGTGAAGCTAAGATGCGTAGTTGAACTGGTTAGTCGATGAGTAACGCACAATAGTGCTACAGTGCTTATGGTGTTGACACATTTAAAACAATAAACAAGGCAGACATTCCATTATATCTACAACAGTTGCCGAAGTTGAAATTTCGTCACAAAGGAACCCAAGGAATTTAGCAGAGTGAGAAAGAAGTGGCAGATGAAATATCAGCCTTTCTGCAATCACAGTCAGCTGAATGTATGGTGTCGTATACGCTCGAGTGCGAGGACAATGTACATGACGAGTACAATGATGACGATACGTGCTTAACAAGTGGCTCTGAGCATTATGGGACTTAACATCTGACGTCATCAATCGCTTAACAAATGAAAGTGATACTGAAACAAGTGTCGATCCATGTAGATCATCATTCTTGTCGGACAGCGAGCCGCAAATCCCGCGTCCACTGAAACGTAGTAAAGAACAATCGTTCTCCAATGATCGGGTACTAATCATAATTACGTACATGGAAGATCATCCGCAGCATGGTAAAAAAAACAACAACAGTTATGAACAGATTTCGAATAAGTCCGCAGCTATATGATCTGTAGTGAATAAGAAAAACTAGGGATGACATGGCACTCTTGTTACAAAAACTGGTATCTGCATGTTTCAAGGATGCTCGATACAATTTACATGATGTGCATGACAGTGAACTACTACGTTATGCACATCACATTGCGCGCGACATAGAGTACAGTGATTAGAAGGGAAGCAGTGAACGGATGCGTAACATCGAACATTGCTACAGAATTGGAAGACGCATGATAACGAAATTTCAAACAAAGTGTCGCCTCGATGATGAGCAGCAAACTGCGGAATCTGCCCGAAAATTTGTGGATGAGATATGCAAACATATCCCATCGGTCAGTAAGGAATTCATTTACATTTGTGGTATGAGCACTGCTTTTGGCCAACAGTTAATCAAAATACCTTGCTTTTCCTTGATTTCTTAACTCCATATAAAAATCATACTCTTTTAGCACAAACTGTATCTCCTGCAAAGTATGTGACATTGCAATTCATACTACCTGGAACCATTGAACAAATTCATCCTCTGGATGTTTCTGTTTTCCGTGCTCATAAAACACATTATCGCACTATCTGCAACTAGCCAGTTCCACAATAAGCTCCACGACAGACTGTTTCGCATTCGGTTGCATGCCATCACATATCGTCAGTTCTCATCACCCCGTTATACCAACATGATTCTATATGCATTCTTCAAGAATGGATACCTAGTCGAACGTTCTACACTGTTGGTAATTCCTATGGAGTTCGCCTTCGATCTACATAGTACGAACCTTTGTTATCACTCTGGCGCGCCATTTTTCAATCGGTGTTCTTGATGCAAGTCAGTCGAGTGTTTGAATTTCGACGACGTTCATTTTGTGAAGTGTAATGCCTACAATGGGAGATACGATACTGCATGAAGAGTTTGACAGACCACTGAAAGACCTGAGTCGAATCAAGGCCCCGAGAGTTGAAAACATTCCATTAGAACTACTGACAGCCTTGGGAGAGCCAGTCATGACAAAACTCTACCATCTGGTGAGCAAGATGTATGAGACAGGCGAAATACCCTCAGACTTCAAGAAGAATATAATAATTCCAATCCCAAAGAAAGCAGGTGTTGATAGATGTGAAAATTACCGAACTATCAGTTTAATAAGTCACGGCTGCAAAATACTAACACGAATTCTCTACACACCAATGAAAAAACTAGTAGAAGCTGACCTCGGGCAAGATCAGTTTGGATTCCGTAGAAATATTGGAAAACGTGAGGAATTCTGACCCTACGACTTATCTTAGAAGCTAGATTAAGGAAAGGCAAACCTACGTTTCTAGCATTTGTATACTTAGAGAAAGCTTTTGACAATGTTGACTGGAATACTCTCTTTCAAATTCTGAAGGTGGCAGGGGTAAAATACAGAGAGCGAAAGGCTATTTACAATTTTTACAGAAACCAGATGGCAGTTATAAG
This sequence comes from Schistocerca americana, assembly GCF_021461395.2. Classification (NCBI taxonomy): domain Eukaryota; kingdom Metazoa; phylum Arthropoda; class Insecta; order Orthoptera; family Acrididae; genus Schistocerca; species Schistocerca americana. Next base: position 902,015,978 of record NC_060120.1, on the reverse strand, counting down.
AGTTGAGGGGCATGAAAGGGAAGCAGTGGTTGGGAAGGGAGTGAGACAGGGTTGTAGCCTATCCCCGATGTTATTCAATCTGTATATTGAGCAAGCAGTAAAGGAAACAAAAGAAAAGTTCGGAGTAGGTATTAAAATCCAGGGAGAAGAAATAAAAACTTTGAGGTTCGCCGATGAGATTGTAATTCTGTCAGACACAGCAAAGGACTTGGAAGAGCAGTTGAATGGAATGGACAGTGTCTTGAAAGGAGGATATAAGATGAACATAAACAAAAGCAAAACAAGGATCATGGAATGTAGTCGAATTAAGTCGGGTGATGCTGAGGGTATTAGATTAGGAAATGAGACACTTAAAGTAGTAAAGGAGATTTGCTATTTGGGGAGCAAAATAACTGATGATGGTCGAAGTAGAGAGGATATAAAATGTAGACTGGCAATGGCAAGAAAAGCGTTTCTGAAGAAGAAGAATTTATTAACATCGAGTATATATTTAAGTGTCAGGAAGTCGTTTCTGAAAGTATTTGTATGGAGTGTAGCCATGTATGGAAGTGAAACATGGACGATAAATAGTTTGGACAAGAACAGAATAGAAGCTTTCGAAATGTGGTGCTACACAAGAATGCTGGAGATTAGATGGGTAGATCACATAACTAATAAGGAGGTATTGAATAGAATAGGGGAGAAGAGGAGTTTGTGGCACAACTTGACAAGAAGAAGGGACCGGTTGGTAGGGCATGTTCTGAGGCACCAAGGGATCACAAATTTAGCATCGGAGGGCAGCGTGGAGGGTAAAAATCGTAGAGGGAGACCAAGAGATGAATACACTAAGCAGATTCAGAAGGATGTAGGTTGCAGTAAGTACTGGGAGATGAAGAAGCTTGCACAGGATAGAGTAGCATGGAGAGCTGCATCAAACCAGTCTCAGGACTGAAGACCACAACAACAACACAATGGCTACAACCCACAGAAGGTTGATAGCTGCACCTCCTGGACATTCATTTTCTGTGGCTCTCCTGGTGAACGTGGTGAGTCATTAGCAGTTAATTTTTTCTTTCGTAATTGTTAACACTTTTAAATGAGTGTTACTGAAGATACTTGCGACTTCACACTCAAGGGATTCCTTGTCTGTCACCTCTCCTCCCATACTCTGACAAATAATGGCGGAGAAAATTCACTATTTCGATGGTACTCACTATCGTGGAATTGGAGAACTGATGACAGGTTTAGTGCTGTGATGTGATTTTTGGTAAAGAATGAAAGAGGGATTGAAACCTGAAGTTGGGTGGCTTGTATGACTAACGTGGTTAAGTGTTCCACGTAAGATGGCGAAGATCTGGTGCAACATATATGGTCTTGTTCAGTGTGCAAATGATTCATTCTGGTACAAATAATAAATATGCTAAGATCAAGTAAATTATAACGCTGTTAAGATGAAGTAGGATTTCCTACGAGGTGTTAACATCGAACCTACAGTACATTAGCCACCCAAATCCAGCCCACGCGCTTGGTTAAGATACATCCGCTTTCCAGTTATGTTTGTTTTTAGTACCACTAATTGCTTAAAATAATATGATTGACAAATGGAAGTACAACATAATTAACATTTGGCAACACTGCAACTGTAAAAGAATGATCATAAACAACGTGCACCAAACAATAACATCGGATGTTTCTTCATTAATATCGACGAGTCTTTGTAACGGAAAATGATTATCTTAAACTCACCCACCAACATGTAATTGGATGCCTGCTTACCTGCAACAAATAAAGAAACAAAAATCAGAAATGGTTCTCTTTATTTTAAAATGAATACAGATTGCACTGTCAACCACAGTAGCAGAGTGCAGATGCGTACTGCTGAGAACGAAGGTAAGGAAATCGCGAATCTGAAAGCCGTGCAAAAAAGTCTAAAGTAATCGAGTAACGTCGAAGTCCCAGGAACCTGACATTTCATTTTCTAGGGCGAGGAGAAAAGAAGCAGGTACATGCAGCAGCGCGTTGCCTGGTAGCAAATCATAAACAAGCCATTAACGAGTTTCCCGAACAGGAAAAAGAATAAAAAGAAAGAAAGAAAGAAAGAAAGAGAGAAACCGTCTATCTGACGAGCATCGGATTACAGTTATATGACAGGAACATCGTTAACTGCGGCACAGCAATGAAAACTGATTTTATATGGTCCGCAGCTCGTGGTCGTGCGGTAGCGTTCTCGCTTCCCACGCCCGGGTTCCCGGGCTCGATTCCCGGCGGGGTCAGGGATTTTCTCTGCCTCGTGATGACTGGGTGTTGTGTGCTGTCCTTAGGTTAGTTAGGTTTAAGTAGTTCTAAGTTCTAGGGGACTGATGACCATAGATGTTAAGTCCCATAGTGCTCAGAGCCATTTGAACCTTTTTTTTTGATTTTATATGATGAATTATTAGAATACACCCATTATTTAGAAACGAGAGATTTCAGTCTTGCTCCACATAACGTAATGATGTTGATACAAGAAATGTAAAACTATTTACACGACCTTCATTCACAACATATGACTGTAAGATGTTTACTTAACAATCGATAAAATATCAGTTAGAAATATATGAACTTGCAAACTCCATAAACATGGTTACGGATCCAAACTACAGGTGGTTAGGTGGCCCGAAGCCAGGCTAAAAACAGAGGAATGCTGTTCATCCCCAGCTCGTCTTCAAACATTTTCTGTCACTTCTTTCACCTCTGGCAATAATCTGTTACAGCGAAAACCGCTAAGTTGTCAGTTATAGGTCCCCCTATCACTGAATACGTGAATCAGTTCAAAGGTCAGAGACTGACAAGAGCAGTATCTCCAACAGCGTCATGCCAATAAAGCACCACGGTGACCAGCCCAACCTTTTGGTTGAGGTCAGCTTTGCCTTCACAATACAAATCCTACACTTTATTTTATTTTTCTGAGTTCGTTATCAGTCAACAATGAAAGGTCCCCGTCTAAATCATTGTATCTATTTACAGCGTCACTGGCGTGTGACGATCATTCCGTCTCCCATGACTTGAGCACTGCAGTGCCAACGACACTCGTTTCCTATTCATATTTCTATCGACGTTTTTTCCGACAGGACATCCACCTCGGCTACAAAAGTAAACGTCTGTCTCATACAAACAGGTTACTGTCGCTCCTATTTTAAGATGGTCTGAGACAGCAAATCCAGTTACTTGCTACACCTGCTTGAAATAAATTGGTACTGGTGGGTTGTGATGCCAGTTAATTTTAAACACGATGAAGAAAGGAAAAAGCAATGATATTCTACAAAGAATCGTCCAGGTATGCATCTGGTGCGTTTCAGGAAAACATGAACAACCCAAGCAGAATCTGAATGCCTTTTCGTTCACATAGGCAGAGTTTGCAGTTCGCGGTCTCGCACGGGCTGTCCAAGTCGACAGTTCCGCTAACAATATGGATCTAAAATTTATAATAATATTTGGTGGTCTGCACACAGGAGTGGTTCGTAGTAGGCCTGTCGCAGAACGTCACGAGTGAATTCTCTTCCAAAGCCATCACTGCGCAGAAACAGCCAAACAAAAAACTTATTTTACATGATGGTCATCAGTCACATAACTGCAGCGAATATCTTACATCATGGTCTTCGAGGTGGTGCATGGCATGGTTTTTGGGTGGAAATTTGAGAGTGTCAGCTGTTGCTTTAAAACGGATATCGATATGCGAACACCGAAGACGAACACGGCTAACTCCGCCTTAGTATCTAGCATTAAATTTCGGAGATGAGCAAGTTATCTTGCACTTTGGTGTAATTTTCGGCCGAGGTACCGCGGTAGATAGAGGTTCGTAACTAAAATGGACGAAGCCGGCTCGACCCGGGAACGGAATCGCTATCGTATTAGTTCACGCACAGATGATTGCAGCATTTGCTAAATAAGAGTCCGAAGTAGGCCGCCAGGACACGACTGACGTAACGTCTACGCGTCTTACCAGACTTAGTTCAGTTGATCTTCCTGTGATGCACAGTGTTTTCTTCCATACGTCGGCAGGTGGTATTCTCGCGTACTGGGCAACAAAAAATAGTAAACATTTCCATGAACGGATTCTCCACAGAGACATGTTACTGATTGGCCACCTTAGAGCGTTCTCTCATTTTAAGAACGACATGTGCACGGTGCAAATAGCCTCTGTTTAGAGGTGCTGCGCGACTTCCTGCCAGCGAAGATCAACAAGATTCTCGCGCTTGCACCTTTGTGGTTGCAGCCAAAAGCGATAAGCGCGCGCACATGATGAGGAAAACTGGCAGGGTTCCGATACACATTTTTTATACAGAAATTTGACACTGACAACCCTTCAATGGCTCTGCATTGGGCTCCTGGCTGTATTCCTCGTTCTCAAAACAAATAATGTCATACTTTCCTAAAATAAGACAGCTACAACAGATCAATTGCACATCGTGAAAGCCCTGAAGTAGTGCTACGAACGATGTCTTTCTTAATTTACCAAAACGTCACATTGCCTGCGACAAGTGACAAGAAATACGTCATCTGTGCGGTATAATCCAGACAAATGGAACGAGTTGGGTGTGTGATTTGTCGCGGATAGGGTGCAACACAGAATTCAAAACTGTGAAAATATTGTTATTGTGATCTTCAGTCTAAAGACTGGTTTGATACAGCTCTCCACAACAGTCAATCCCGTGCATGCCTTTTCACTTCCACGTAACTGCTGCAACCTATATCCATTGGAACCTACTTTCTGTAGTCAAGATTTGGTCTCTCTCTGTAATTTCCATATTCCATGCTTTGCTACGTTACCGAACTCTCAGTATGCGTCTTATAAGCGAGCCCTCCTTTCGGTCCGGTTGTGCCCGTCATAAATTTATTTTCTCCCCAGTTCGAAACAGTACTACTCCATTAGTGTATCGGATCAACCTATCTAATTTTCTGCGTACTTCTTTAGCACCACATTTCACAAGCTTCTATTCCCTTCCTATTTAACGACTCCTACTCCTACACCCACAGCTGAGAAAAATGTAAAACTATGTGCTTTATCGATAATTACATATAATGGCGCGCGCACACACACACACACACACACACACACACACACACACACACACACAACTGATTCGCCAGTTCACTTTCTCACTCACTGTGTCACGAGTATTTACTGTCATTTCAATAGAAATGGCATCGAACAACAAAAGCATGGCGCGAGATACGATAGAAATTTTACAATATTCATTGAAAATATCACGTTCAAATGTATAATTTTCTATGTTCATTTCACGCAGAATATTTTCGGTCTGTTTCCATCATACTTTCCACCTGAGATATTGCTTTGATTGTATAAAATAAAAAGATTTCTACGAAACTGTCTTCCAAGCATAATAAGTTTTACTTGAAATGCGGGAAATGCTGCTGACAGCTCAGTGGAGCAAATCTGAGTGGCCAATGTAAATCTCTTCTACACTCTCGATGAATGTCTCTATGAACGCAAGTACACAGTACTCATAGTGATGAACCAGAAAATTAGAACAACGTACCTTTGGCAAGCAAATCAGCTGTTATTCGTGGTGGTACGGATTCTACAAGTCCTTTGTTGGTGTCCAAAGGTAGTGGCCACCATGCGTCCATGCAAAGGTTAAGCAATGGCTCTAGAAGAATCGACGTTAGTTTGGGAGCGCTAAACTGGTGCTCGATAACATCCCAGATGAGTCTGATGTGCTTGAACTTCTCTTTTGCCTTGGAGGGAGGGAGGGTGTGGGTGGGAGGAGAGAGAGAGAGAGAGAGAGAGAGAGAGAGAGAGAGAGAGAGAGAGATAGGGAGGGAGGGAGGGAAGGGGAGGGAGGGAGCGTGTGGGGGAGGGGGGAGAGGGGGGGAGCGAGGGTGTGTGTGTGTGTGTGTGAGAGAGAGAGAGAGAGAGAGAGAGAGAGAGAGAGAGAGAGAGGGGGGGGGGGCGCAACTAAAACGTACCGATGATTATCCTCCAACCACTGTAGCTGAGGTAATTACCCGAGGGGAAGGTATCAAACTTTAAGCGATGTTAAGTGGTCTGTGTTGCATTAACTGAGTTAACAGCGTCGTGTTAGCGTCTGCAACATCCACAGATCATATAGAGCACAACCGAATATTCCACTCTCCACCGTAGTCATCTACAACATGCGGCAGTGCAAGGGTGAAACTCATGTTCTCCTAAAGGAATTATCTACCCTGCGATGTCACCGGAAGCATGCTCTGTCTAACCAGAAAACTCGCATCCACAGCACCATGACGCGAGCAACTATGTTCCCGTCCGCAATGCAATCGTAACTGACGTTACCGTAGTGACAAATGTAGCGTCGCATCTGCAACAGCGTGCAGTGAAAAAGGGGGGCTGAAAAACTTGTTCATACCCCCGGCAACACATACATACAGTATATCTGCCGTATCCACCACTTGGCGCTGTTAAGTTCGTTTCAAATTCGCTCACTCTTGTGTGAGGCGTGGATGTTCGTCCAGTGCCAAGTATCATCGCCAGAGTGCAGCATGGTCGCATGAAGTGAAAATGGCGACTCCACAGCAGCGCGCGCAAGCAGTACTGTGGTCTGTAGAAACAAAATCGCCGAATAATGTGCAAAGAAAGTTTCGTCGTGTGTATGAATGTGATCCACCTGATGCGAAAACAATTAAGGATTGGTATAGGAAGTTTCTGGCAACAGTAAGTGTTCTGGAACATTCTGGCGTTGCACGTTATGTAGTTTTAGAAGAGACAGTGGAGGACATCAGACAAACGTTTCTCAGAAGCCCACGTACGACAATTCGTCAAGCATCTAGGCAACTTGATGTACCTCGATCAACATTGCATCGTTTAGTTCACCAGCGTCTTCGTCTGAGTGCTTACAAAGTGCAAATTCTGCAACATCTGGCGCCGAACGACAAACCACGCCGACAACAATTTGCTGCGGATATGCTGCAGCGTATTGATATGGAAGCCAGCTTCCTGAAAGGATGTTTATTCTCAGATGAGGCAACCTTTCATCTATCAGGAAGGGTTAATTGGCATAATGTTCGGATTTGGGGTTCACAGAATCCGCACGTTGTCATTGAACATGTTAGTGATAACCCTAAACTATCTGGTGCAGGCTAACGCACGGCAGGATTGGTGGACCGTTCTTCTTTGCGGAACAAACAGTGAATGGGTAAATGTTATCTGAACATGTTGGAGCAGTTTGTGTACCCTTAGATACAAGACTTGCAACCCAACATCATTTTTCAACAAGATGGAACTCCGCCGCATTGGTCAACGGCTGTTCGCAAGTTCCTGGATAGGAAATTTCCCAATCGTTGGATCGGATGCTGAGGACCCATTGCCTGGCCACCACGTTCACCCGACATGAAGTCACTTGATTTCGTATGTGGGGATTCGTGAAAGGCCGCGTGTATGCGACTAAAGTGGACGATATTCCTACGTTGCGACATCGTATCACTAATGCGATTGCAACAATAACAGAGGAAATGTTACAAAGAACTTGCCAAGAAATTGAATATATACCCGATATTCTTCGTGCTACAAATGGTTCACAAGTAGAGGTGTACTGATGATAAATAAATAAATTCTATGAGATGCTCTGCAATGTGGTACATTTTTCACTGACGTATCTACTGTGGTCTTTTTTTTCCCTGGGTCTTTGAAATCAGGGAGGTTTGAGTGGGACACTCTGTATTAAACGCAATGTCCTGACTGACTGACTCATCATGGCCCAGCCCCAACCGCTACAGACAGAAGCTTGAAATTTGTAGAGTGTGGAACTTACACTTATTGGCACCGTTTAAGAATGGATTGTTCCAAATATCACTCCTAAGGGGCTGAAATAGGGGGTGAAAAGGTTTTTGATAATATGTCTTTATTAAGGCAATTTTGAAGCTAGAACTACAAAAATTGGTATTTGGTTTCTGAGTCAGAAAGTAAAGAAAATACGTGTTTCAGAATTTTTGGAAATTCAGCTACTAAGGGAGCAAAACGGTGGGTAAAGTTTTTTAAAAATAAAAGTTATTAAAGCTGCATTTATGAAAACTGGTATTTGGCTTCTCGGTTAGAAATGAAAAAAAAAAAAAAAAAAAAACGAGTTTCACTGTTTTTGTAAAGTCAAACCTCCTTGGGTTGACACAGGAGATGAACGTTTCTAAGAAGATATTTCGTTATACTAAAAAAAATTCAAAGGTAAATCTATGAAAACTGGCGTTTCACATCTCGGTTAAATATAAAGAAATATGTGTTGGGGCACGAAAGTTTCTATGGAAATATCGCCACATCAACGCAAAAGGCGTGGCCCACCAACCTTGGACTCTAGCTACCAAAATCGCTTTATGGTCAGAGGCACATTCGGAATAGACCATCCTTCTAAGGCCTCAATTAACATGTAAAGTTTAGAAGGTGTTGCAATTTGAGAAAAACATTAAAAAAATCGATTGAAGAAAAACAAAACGATCTGGTGCAGACCATACAATCCACGAGGGCGAAGCAGCGGGCGTTAATCTAGTATACAATTACTATAATGTGAACGCTTCAATAAATACTGGCCCATGGAAGTATACACAAAACGAAACTTTGCCTGAAAGTGGGTGGTGTACTGACCATCACCTCTGGCTATAGAATAATGTCGTATGATGCAATCATGGCTCCCAATGTACAGGGTGATTCAAAAAGAATACCACAACTTTAAAAATGTGTATTTAATGAAAGAAACATAATATAACCTTCTGTTATACATCATTACAAAGAGTATTTAAAAAGGTTTTTTTTTCACTCAAAAACAAGTTCAGAGATGTTCAATATGGCCCCCTCCAGACACACGAGCAATATCAACCCGATACTCCAACTCGTTCCACACTCTCTGTAGCATATCAGGCGTAACAGTTTGGATAGCTGCTGTTATTTCTCGTTTCAAATCATCAATGGTGGCTGGGAGAGGTGGCCGAAACACCATATCCTTAACATACCCCCATAAGAAAAAATCGCAGGGGGTAAGGTCAAGGCTTCTTCTCGGCTGTCCAGAACTTTTCCCTTTGCACAAACACCCATTCTCTGTAAACTGTTTATACCAACGTTTAATACACCACCTATCAGGAGGTTTAACACCATACTTCGTTCGAAATGCACGCTGAACAACTGTCATCGATTCACTTCTGCCGTACTCAATAACACAAAAAGCTTTCTGTTGAGCGGTCGCCATCTTAGCATCAACTGACGCTGACGCCTAGTCAACAGCGCCTCAAGCGAACAAATGTACAACTAAATGAAACTTTATAGCTCCCTTAATTCGCCGACAGATAGTGCTTAGCTGTGCCTTTTGTCGTTGCAGAGTTTTAAATTCCTAAAGTTGTGGTATTCTTTTTGAATCACCCTGTACTTTGCTCTGAATATTTCGTCTTGGCGTCGGAATTTCATGTATCAGAGCTCTCTAATAAATGCCATGGTACTACAACTAAAACAATTCACATCCGAGACTTATTTAATCCACTGTCCCAGAAACTCTTGCCTCACTGAGCACTAGGGATTCTGACTCTTCGAAGGCTAGCCACAGTCTGTATACGCCACAAAGACTTCTCGCGCCACATCTTTTACATTCACTCCTAAAACGTTCCGTAGCGAAGGCACTTCCTTCCAGCTTCTCTATTTTATACAATATCACATTTCCTACGCATGACCCAGTTATATTCGTTACAATTTAGTACATACATAAGACATAATTACATAGCTTCAGAAAAGACACTTACAAAATTATTACTGATTAAAAAAGTTACAAAACGAAAGAAAATATTTATGAGCATCTCAAGTCCGAGAAGTTAAAAATTACAGATGGTACATAAATGTCAGAGCTGAAATGCTCTGAGTCAATCACACTTGCCCCTCCCTGGCATATCATGAGGACCTTTCACGTGTATGACTGCATAAAGAATATATACTAGATTGCTTCCACACTATGAAGCAAATCAGACACTTACCGAGGTTTTTAGCAGATTTTACCTGAGAATTAAGCAGATGCCAGGGTTGTGGTAGTCCTGATGCAACAGAAATAAAAATAATAAAAGAAGGAAAGAACTCAACCCAAGAGATCCACACACAAGGAGTTACCCATCAGTTCTCGGCAGACATGAGCCCCTGGTATCATTTATTGCACATCCGCTAGGAAGCATACTTCTACATCAATTAGCGGTATACGAACTTCAATAGTGCTTCTACAATCAGTTTTCTGCGGAATAGGAAGTAGCTGATGATACCTTCAACATTTCAAACAATCCACGCGAAAAGTTACGTAAAGGATTAGGTAAAGTACGGGTTGCGAGTTTGATTCCTGGTGAATGATTCAAGTCATTCCTAGTAAAAACATTACTGGAGAAATATGTAACTACTGGGAAGGCAATGGACAGCATAAAAAAAGAATCATGAAAGTAAGATGGCGTTAAGAGTGTTAGAGGTGTCTTAGGGAAAAATTGGGACCACGAGCTGCAACACTGTGCGTAAGGGTCGATGAACTCTACATGCAGATGAAGAACATTCCTAAAGCTTGCGTCACTCTGTTATCAAAAAACGATATGGCATGGCAACACCGCACGAATCAATAATGAATCGTTCTGAAACCATCTGGAAAGAGCTCGCCAAATACGCTGATAAAGATATCGCACCGTAACGAAAGTAAGAATGTTTTTGCTGAGAAGAATATCGCTGTCATCCGAAACAAAAGAGCTTAATTCTTAGTAAATAGTATGGCGAGCCAGATTACGCATGCTGAATCTGAATGCACTGTACATGTTAGAAACCTAGTTCTGTGGGCGCTAATTAATCTGAGCAGTTTTTCTCCGTCATTACAATAGTACCGATTCGGTCAGCACAGTTTATCAAATATTGCATGAGATGGGAAGTTTTAGTTAATCTATAACTGAATGACCTATTCTGGTAAATATTTATGGATCACGTGAGTTAAAGGACCCATCGTAGATATTACTAAAATGGTTCAAATGGCTCTGAGCACTATGGGTCTTAACATCTGAGGTCATCAGTCCCCTAGAACTTAGAACTACTTAAACCTAACTAACCTAAGGACATCACACACATCCATGCCCGAGGCAGGATTCGAACCTGCGACCGTAGCGGTCGCGCGGTTCCAGAGTGAAGCGCCCAGAACCGCTCGGCCAATCCGGCCGGCAAATATTACTACATTTTGACCATTGGTAGATAAGTAAATGTGGACAGGCATTCACGCAAGTCATTAATATCTAAAAATGTTAAGATTTGTTACCACAAATATCTATTAACTACTGCCAAAACGTACATGATTTCAGAAAATCGACAACTCTTCTGAACATGGTACACTTTATAGACAGAAATATACGATTTTGATCTTTTAATGTGTGTCACTGAGGCACTTTGGGCAAGCTATTTTTGCACATTAAAGGCACAACGGAGCACCACAGCTGACGCACAAACGTTACGATTTTCTTGTTCATTTTTCTGAGCAAGAGGAATAATGCTTTCTTATTGTGGCCTCTTGCGAATTGTTTGCAGAGGCTTTTTTGTGTGTATATATATATATCTTGCGAATTGTTTGCAGAGGCGTTTTTTGTGTATATATATAAAGCTATCGACGGGAGGATGGTGGCAGCATCATTCTGGCCACTGTAGAGGCCCACCAAGACTGCCCATACTATCGTTCGAAAACCGAATAAACATCATCTTCACTCATTTTGTCGCAGCGCGCCTTTTATATCAGTGGTGACACATTTCTCAATAACAGATGAGCAACAGTGCTAGAAATAACCGCAGAAATCAACGTGGGGCGTACAACGAACGTATCCGTTCGGACAGTGCGGTGAAATTTGGCGTTAATGGCCAATAACAGCAGACGATCAACGCGAGTGCCTGCTAACAGCACGACATCGGCTGCAGCGTCTCTCCTGGGCTCGTGACCACGACTGGAAAATCGTGGCCTGGTCAGATCAGTCCCAATTTTAGTTGGTAAGAGCTGATGGATGGATTCGTGTGTGGCGCACAAACCATGAAACCATGGACGCAAGTTGTCAACAAGGCACTGGGCAAACTGGTGGTGACTGCATAATGGTGTGGGCTACATTTACATGGAATGGACTGAATCCTCTGGTCCAGCTGAACCGATCATTGACTGCAAATGGTTATGTTCCGTTACCTGGAGACCACTGCAGCCATTCGTGGACTTAAATTTTATGGATACCAATGGGCCACATCACCCGGCCGCAACTGTTCGCTATTTGTTTAAAGAACATTCTGGACAATTCGGGCGAATGATTTGGCCGCTCAAATCACCTGACATGAATCCCATCGAACATCTATGGGTCATAATCTAGAGGTCAGTTGGTGCATAAAATCGCGTTCCGGCTACACTTTCGCAATTATGGACAGCTACACGGACAGCAAGGCTAAGTACTTCTGCAGGGGACTTTCAACGACTTGCTGAGTCCACGCCACGTTGAGTTGCTGCACTATGCAGGACCAAATGAGGTACGACACGATATTAGGAGGTATCCCAAGACTTTTGTCACCTCAGTGTATAACTACTACAATAAACGCACATCAACAGAATCTCCGTAAATCATCACAATTCGCTCTCCACTGACAGCCAGAGAACCTTTCTGTGCGACGGCTAAGGGGTTCTTCCTCTAAAGACCTCTTCCAACACAACAAGCACTGCTCGCTCTTTAGTTTCTGTACAATGATGACCACCTACTTACATTAAGATTTGGGACAATCGTGAAAATAGCAACGATACATGTAACCTTACACCACGGATTAGGTACAGCGCAATGCACAATTGACTACTACTGCAGAATCATATTTGATCCCCGACTTTAACAATGCATTAGTATGTGAAGACTCCAGTTACTGCCAACAGAGCCCCTAATCATCGTGTTTACTTACGTACATTATTGTTACTACTAGAGATATTATTCGAATTTTCAAACGTCGAAATACACTAACTGGTCGCTGAAGCTTTGAAGTACTCGCGACTTATTTGTCATACGTAGCTACAGAAGTTGTCTCCACCATGATATCTGTGAGTGGGAACGAGGCTAGAGTGGGGTGGGGGATTAAGGGAACCAACCAGCGATAGACCTCGAAGTTCAATCTAGGCGTTCAAACCATTGAGCCGTTAGTACCCATATGGTAACCATCTTCCTAGATCGCATTACGCCCAGCAAATGTGCATGGCTGCTCACTTATCTGCACCGAAGTCAACGTATAGAGTCCGAAGCTACAAACCTCGCGACGAAATGTATTACTGGAGACCTACTGGCTGACGCAAGTGTTAAAAACGGCGTTACTGACTGGCGACTTGAAGGATCGGCTGTTGTGTGATCAACGTGTGTTGACGCCAGGCTATGAGAATTAAAAGTTCTCAGCTCAAAACTGAGATTGCTATTGGTACTGTTATGTGAGACTTCGCACTCATCACGGGTCTTGTCAATTTCTTCAGCCCCTGACTGGCTAGTGTAACATGACTAGGGTTGTTGAAGGCGCTAGTGCCACGATAGAGTTATTGCCACGTCTGTATTCCGGCCGAGGTAAATGAAAGTTGGGTTTATCGAACTGATGGAACTCAGTGATTTCAAACCATGGGGCACGCTCAGTTAGTTTCACGCTCGCACTTTGCTTGCTGCAAGAAGTTTGAATAGACAAAAACTTCAGATCCCCTAGTATCTGAAAACAAGTTAGTCGAAATGGAAGAGGAGTTAATTACAATCAGGCATATGTTTAGGAAAATAATTTGCATTAGAGGAAATAAAATGATCGAGATAAAGATTTTGTTTGTGTCACTTAAGTTACCCTTTGGGAAAACACTCCAGTCCTACGTTTCTCTCCATTTCAACGTCGTTATTACTCCAAGTGCAGTTCGCATTCTTTCGCGAGTTCTTAATACAAAGTTCCTAAAAACACCTCTCTGATAGTTTGTTTTGGTGAGATTCGCTATAATAAACGTTGCGAAACAGAAGGTCGGTGGTTTAAAATGTTACCATACTTAGGTATAAATGTATAAGGTGGGAATGCATACCGCTCCAGATGTTTAACAGAACCATTATCTGAGTGCATCTCCGCTGATTATGTGAGAATGAAAACTTCGTTTGACATGAAGTTGGGAGCTATGGAGACAAACAAGGTAAAACTAATCTCTTTGATAACGTCTATATTATGTGAACACATAGTGCAATTGATAACTTACTACTTGCTCAATGAGGGATCTAAGGGATCTATGTTCAGTTCCTGGTCGGAAAAAAAATTAACTACTCACCAATGTTCGAAACTTAGTTTACTTGTTGAAATGTGTTAACAACAGTATTTCATCTGGGAATAAAGCGAATATTATGAAAGATCACTTTTCAACCTGTTAAGTACTTCGAACGAATTGATACCTCCTCAATGTTTTCCTTCATTATCTCCACTATCTTTGAGAATATCTGCTGAAGTTCTTCATCTACATCTACACTCGGAAGTTATCTTTCGAGTGTATGGTGGAGGGTACTTCTCGTACCACTATCTTATACCCGCCCGCCGACTACATGATTTTTTGACGAATGCATCGCTTTCCACTGGATTTTGGATATCTCTTATACAGGGTGTTACAAAAAGGTATGGCCAAACTTTCAGGAAACATTCCTCACACACAAATAAAGAAAAGATGTTATGTGGACATGTGTCCGGAAACGCTTAATTTACATGTTAGAGCTCATTTAATTTCGTCAGTATGTACTGTACTTCCTCGATTCACCGCCAGTTGGCCCAATTGGAGAAAGGTAATGTTGACTTCGGTGCTTGTGTTGACATGTGACTCATTGCTCTACAGTACTAGCATCAAGCACATCAGTACGTAGCATCAACAGGTTAGTTACTGTTCATCACGAACGTGGTTTTGCAGTCAGTGCAATGTTTACAAATGTGGAGTTGGCAGACGCCCATTTGATGTATGGATTAGCACAGGGCAATAGCCGTTGCGCGGTACGTTTGTATCGAGACAGATTTCCAGAACGAAGGTGTCCCGACAGGAAGACGTTCGAAGCAATTGATCGGCGTCTTAGGGAGCACGGAACATTCCAGTCTATGACTCGCGACTGGGGAAGACCTAGAACGACGAGGACACCTGCAATGGACGAGGCAATTCTTCGTGCAGTTGACGACAACCCTAATGTCAGCGTCAGAGAAGTTGCTGCTGTACAAGGTAACGTTCACCACGTCACTGTATGGAGAGTGCTAAGAGGGAACCAGTTGTTTCCGTACCATGTACAGCGTGTGCAGCCACTATCAGCAGCTGATTGGCAACCAGGGGTACACTTCTGCGAATGGTTCATCCAACAATGTGTCAATCCGCATTTCAGTGCAAATGTTCTCTTTACGGATGAGGCTTCATTCCAACATGATCAAATTGTAAATTTTCACAATCAACTAGTGTGGGCTGACGAGAATCCGCACGCAATTGTGCAATCACGTCATCAACACAGATTTTCTGTGAACGTTTGGACAGGCATTGTTGGTGATGACTTGATTGGGCCCCATGTTCTTCCACCTACCCTCAATGGAGCACGTTATCATGATTTCATACGGGATACTCTACCTGTGCTGCTAGAACATGTGCCTTTACAAGTACGATACAACATGTGGTTCATGCACGATGGAGCTCCTGCACATTTCAGTCGAAGTGTTCGTACGCTTCTCAACAACAGATTCGGTGACCGATGGATTGGTAGAGGCGGACCAATTCCATGGCCTCCACGCTCTCCTGACCTCAACCCTCTTGACTTTCATTTATGGGGGGCATTTGAAAGCTCTTGTCTACGCAACCCCGGTACCAAATGTAGAGACTCTTCGGGCTCGTATTGTGGACGGCTGTGATACAATACGCCATTCGCCAGGGCTGCATCAGCGCATCAGGAATTCCATGCGACGGAGGGTGGATGCATGTATCCTCGCTAACGGAGGACATTTTGAACATTTCCTGTAATAAAGTGTTTGAAGTCACGCTGGTACGTTCTGTTGCTGTGTGTTTCCATTCCATGATTAATATGATTTGAAGAGAAGTAATAAAATGAGCTCTAACATGGAAAGTAAGCGTTTCCGGACACATGTCCACATAACGTATTTTCTTTCTTTGTGTGTTAGGAATGTTTCCTGAAAGTTTGGCCGTACCTTTTTGTAACACCCTGTATTACTCTAACCTGGTAAGAGCCCCAGATTAATGAGCAATCCTCATAAGAATTGGCTGAACAAGCGTTTTGTAAGCCACTTCTGAAATACATTTTCTTAAGATTTTTCTCAACCTGTCACAGGCTTTCCCTACTACTTGTTTCATGTGACCATTTTGCTTTAGGTCGCTCCGGACATTTACTAAGAGATATTTTTTGGTGGTTACTGTGATTAGTGATTTTTCAGCAACTGTGTGATTGTACAGTAGCGGATTTCTTCGTTTACTTATGCGCAGTACGTTACAATTATATACGTTGCGAGTAAACTGCCAGTTCAGACACCAATCATCAATCCCCAGCATCTCTTCCTGGAGTTCGCTATAGTCTCTTCGCACTGCTATCTTCTAATGTACAACCCCGTCATCTGCACACAGCCTCATGGAATTTCCTTCGTTATCCACTACATAATTTAAGAACATTGCCTACAAAAAAAAAAGTGAAGACCCTGAAAACATCACTGGATGTCAATGTAACTTCGCATACACACATACCATCGGCGGGTACGTAAATGGTTAGAGCTGCAATTCTCTGTAACATACAGAGAAGCCACCAGAGTGCATTAGTGTTTTCCGTGTTTACTATTGTAACCAGGCCTGGTAGGGTACATTAAGCGGACTCAAGAGCTTCAGATGTCGAGTGATCACTGTGAAGGACACAGAGATGCCGCGTAATCGTGAGAGACAGCATTATCAGCAAATGACTGACGTGAGTTTGCAAGATAGTTTGAAAGGCGCCTCATTGTGGGTCTCCATTTGGCAAACTGGTCTAATAGTGTAATATATAGATTCGTGGGGCATTCGGACAGACATACTCGTCATCACGGTTCCGTCGATTACGTCAGACCACCACAAGGGAGGGTCGCCGTTTTGTGCACGAAGGCCATTGTAGCCCCTTGAATTTCTGGTCCTGCCAGCCGAGAACCATTAATGGACTCTACAACATTCTGTGTCGTCCCGCGCCATTATTAGGTCACCTATAGCAGCCGGAAAAGGTAATTATCGTCTCATGCGTAAGCTGCATATAACAATCCAATACAAGTGGCTCCGTTTGGAGTGATGCCGTGGTCGGGACACATGGTCCGCTGATTAAGGCGTTGCATTGGGTACAGATATGAACTGCGGTTCTTCGCTTCCCCAGACGACCATCGTCGACGAGCATGGCGGCGACCTGCGGAGAGGTCCTCTTAATATGGCTGGTAGTGACTGAGGGAAGCATGACGGCACGCCGGTGCGTCACGAGCACCTTGCGTCCTCTTGTGTTACCTCTCAGGCGCTAATATCATGATGCCATTTTTCAACAGGACAATGCTCGTTCACCTATGACACTTGTCTCAATGAGCCGCCTGCGTCATACTGAAGCACTCCCGTCGTCGGCACGATCCTCAGAAGATCTGTGTCAGACAGAAATGCATGGGACCACTTTCCAGGATATCAAGGACCAGTTACAAAAGTTGTGGGGTTGCTTGCTTCAGGAGAGGATACAACGCCTTTATTAGAGCCTTCTCCATTGAATCACTGCATGCATCCAAGTCAGTGGAGGCGCAACGCCACACTGATATGTGGGCTCATGCTACCAAAGTCATTTGTAAATTTCACTCGATTTCGTAAATACTGTAATAATCTTACAAATCCTCTCGACTCGTGAAGTTTCATTTCATTTTCTCCTTGCTTTCTGGATTTTTTTTCGTTTTTTTTTCTTTGCATATTGTAAATAGTAACGGTTCAATCACAGACCCTCGGGGTACTCCCCTACATCCGTCGCTTTTGTTCCGGTAAGGGGCGACGTCTTCGAGTTCTACCTGTTAGGAAGTCCTGAATCCAGTTACACATCTGGTCGAAAACTCTGTTAGCTCGTATTTTAACGCAGTTATTTAGTGCGTGTCCACTTTCGTTTGGGAAACCTACATATTTGTTTTGCCAGATCTGCCTGATAACAACCGCTGGAGAGAGCTGCGGTCGGGAATCATGTTGGCGCTAGGTTCCATGTGACTGTTTCTGAGTGCTAAACCATGCTCTAGAAACCACGTCTTCATTCGTGTCCAGTGTCTGCCGCGTGGTACCCGCAATAACACACTTGCCTAATGTCACGCAGCGCATTCCGCGGGCAAGTCTTGGCGGGTGTCTGCCATGGAGCGGCGCGGGCAGTTGCGGTGGCCCCTCGTGACGCTGCCGCCCGCGTGAGTCGGTAGTAACGAAGGCAGTTTGCCTCGCCTCGTCCGGCGGCGCGGATCTCCCTTTTCGCTCTCCCACGGTGTCCGCCAGCACGCATCCACGCTCCGCAAGCAGTTTGCAAATAGTCCCGGCCTTCTAGTGATTTCCTGCTACCCTCAGACTGCAGTGGAGATTTTCTCCCGTAAAAACTTCCGTTGAAAGTATCTTCCGCATGCAGGCACTATGTCATGAGATTTCTTAACCGTCAGCACACGAATCGGGACTACCTACTTTCTTCCGATAGGACAGCATACCAACAATGCATACACTGATCATTGGAGCTGCAATGTCTGTTATGTTTGAAGAAAAACAGAAAATCCATGTAATCTACTAATAACACACTGCGCTTTTTTTAGTCCTGGTATCTTAGTACTGATTGGACATGTTTAGTTATACACAAAAATGCATACTGAGGTGACAAAAGTCATGGGATAGTGGTATGGACACATACAGATGGCAGTAGTATCGGGCACACAAGGTACAAAAGGACAGTACATTGGCGGAGCTGCTATTTGTACTCAGGTTATTCGTGTGAAACGGTATCCGGCTTGATTACGGCCTCACGACGGGAATTAGCAGACTTTGAAGCGAATGATAGTTGGAGCTATATGCATGGGACATTTCATTTCGGAAATAATTAGGGAATTCAGTATTCCGAGATCCACAGTGTCAAGAGTGTGCCGAGAATACCAAATTTCTCACATTACGGACAACGCACGGGCCAACGGTCCTCACTTAACGACCGAGCGCAGCTGGGTTTGCGTAGAGTTGTCAATTTTCACAGACACGCAACGCTGCATGAATAACCGGAGAAATCAATGTAGGACATACAACGAACGTATCCGTTAGGACAGTGCGGCGAAATTTGGCGTCAATGGGCTATGGCAGTAGATGCCCTACGCAAGTGCCTTTGGTAACACCACGACATCGCCTGCAGCGCCTCTCCTGGGCTCGTGACCTTATCGGTTGGACCCTGGACGACTGGAAAACCGTGGTCTGGTCAGATCAGTCCCAATTTCAGATGGCAAGAACTGATGGCAGGATTCGAGTGTGGGGCAGATGCTACGAAGCCATGGATCAAGTTTTCAAGAAGGCGCTGTGCAAGTTGGTCGTGGTTCCGTAATGAAGTGGGCTGTGTTTACAAGGAATGACCTGAGTCCTCTGGTCCAACTGAACCGAGACTCCTTGCAGCCATTCATGTATTTAGTACAGTTTCAGACAAGGCTGTCTCTCAGCAAACAAATATGATTTTGAAACATGAGAATCACACAGCGAATCGGTTGGCAGTGTGATTCCTATGTTTGAAAATTCATGGATTTCACGTTTATGGATAACAATGCGCCACTACACCGTGCCACAACTGTTTGCGATTGATTTGAAAAACACTCTGGACATTTCGGGCGAATGATTTGGCTACCCAAATCATCCGACTTGAATCCCATCGAACATTTATGGCATGTACTCGAGATATCAGTTCGTACACAAAATCCTGTACCGGCGACTTTTCCGCAATTATGGACGGGTATAATGGCTCCACAGCTCAATATTTTTGCAGAAGACTTCCAACGACTTGTTAAGTACATGCCGCGTCCACGCCGGGCAAAAGTAGGTCCGGCACGATATTAGGAGGTATCCTATGATATTTGTCACCTCAGTGTATAAACAGAGACGGGTCGTCGTAGTCTTGCCTACCGAGACTATTAATTTCCTTACGAAGCGCTGTCTCGTTGCAATTGTGCCTTCAAAGTAACTGAATGTTAAACCTGTAGAAATATTGGCCTCGTCGAAGACGTCACCCGTTGCAATACCTAGTTGTCTGAAACAGTTACAAGGTGGTTATAATTAAGTTTTCGTTACTTGATCCAGTGTGTGTATAGGAATGGTGTTCAGACTGTCCGCTGTCGGGTTAGAATTTTGAGTAATATCAGTGCCATGACGAGCCGTTAAGCGACCCTACTGATGCGGCGACATGGGGTCGAAATTCAAGCATGAATGTGCTTTACAGTTGCAGTCAACAAGCGTCTTGACAAGGTGAGCATGACTTTACTCGTAAAGCTGTTGTATCAAAACAAACAACAATAGTGCATCTGCTCTTCGCGAGTAACGACGCATTAAAGGGATACGGAGAGGTCCTCTTCCCTCACCGGGGTTGAATATCATAATTCGTAAGTTCGCACTAACTGGCGGTTTGGTAATTGGTGCTGAGAGAGGCCGACGGCCAACTGCGCCACGAGTTGTTAAAGAAGTTACTGTTGCCACGGCTGGAAATTCTCGACTCAGTGTGCGACCTTCAGCAGTGCACGAGCTGTGTCACGACAGCTGAACATTCCATGGTCTACCGTTGTTTCGGGCAGCAGCAGAGCAATTTCTAGTGCTGTTACAGGCTGTCGTGGATGCAGATGGTCGCAGCATTGAGTAACGTTTGTAACCTGGAACGTAAACGTGGAATGAAATTAACAAATGCTACCCTTTCATGTGGAAATTAAAATATGTTTCTTTCAATTGTTTACTCGTTATTTCTCTTCCACAAGGCCTTACAAACGTTTCCACAAAATTTCACTGTTCTACGATCACCCGTTTTTCATGGGGGCCCTCTCAAGTAGAGGAACTGTAGTTATAAACACCCCGTACGCTACCAAAGCACGCACGGACTGATAGTTAAGTGGAATATTGTTAAGTATTTTTTAGGACACCATCAGTTTTTGTTGCAATGTTTTGCTTTAGTGCTCTGAATCTGATTCTAATGTACAAGCCGATTACACTAGTCTGCATTTTTTGAACTTTTCTCAGACGATTTGCCACTATTAGGTGTTTTTGAATCATTTGTTAATGCTGGCTCCAGAAATAACTTCCGTTTTGTTCCGTCATGCCAGGTTTTTAAACGAAATAAGAAGTTAAATTTCAAAGAATTGAACTAATTTTTTCAAACGAACATGTTACAAAATGGCCAATTTTTCCCGCGTAACATTATTGAGACATTCAAAAGGCACAATATTTATAAATTTGTTTTTGGGCTAACAGAGTGCAAAGAGAAGATGTTCATTAATTTTCAAATTGTCTCTTTTTTGACTTCCTTGCATACCCGCCGTCTTCTCCGCCTTTACCGTCTCTCTTTTTAACATCCAGCAGTAGTCACTTTCATTCCATATTCCCTGGTATCTTTTCTCCGTCTCCTTAATGTCCTGGTGGAATGTTCACCTTGCTCTTCACTGTAATGTCTCAGATTTTCTGGAAAATAATCGATACGGGAATGCAGAAAGTGAAGCTTAACACTCCTATTGCAGCCCGACTTCTGGAAGTTTTCTAATATGGTTTCAACAATATCCTTGTAATTTGTATCTTTCATATTTCCTAAAAAAATTTCAGTGACAGATCTGAAGGAAGTCCAGGCATTATTTTCTCTCTCATTCACTGTCTTCTCAAATTCCTCATCTCTCATCAATTTACGAAATTGAGGACCAACAAAAATTCCGACGGTTACCTTTCCTCGTGTGATGAGGAGGAATTTCATTAAAATATACTTGAAGCAGGGCCCATCTTGTGGTAGAGCCTTTACAAACTGCTTCATCAAACCTAATTTGATATGTAGTGGTGAAAGCAAAACTTTCTTGAGATCCACAAGCGGTCTGTGCAGGATTTTTTTAGTTCCAGGAGTGAAATGCCTCTGCCTGGCCAATCTCTCTAACTGCAATGCCTCTGTTCCGCTCGGCTGCCCCACTCACATAAAAAGCAAGGCATTTTTGTACATCCTGCCTGTTGTCCTAATAGCAGTCCTATAACTTTGAAATCACCAGAGATAAACCACTCATGTTCCTCATATTTTATACTTCTTAAAACTACCTCAAGATTATCAAATGTCTCTTCATCAGAACTGAATGAGCCACAGGAAGGGATCGATAAATATTCCCATTGCGAAGTAACACACTCTTGAGGCTCCTCTTCGATGAGTCTATAAAAAGTCTCCAATGATTAGAGTCATGTTCAATTCCACAGAACTGCATTAACTTGTTAAAATTCCAGTACACTAAAGAATTTTTATATGAGATTAAAGGAACTATACTCTGTTCATCATAAGAATAAACCTGATGTAAACATCATGCACATGCATTCTTCCGCGTTTGCTTGGATCTCATTAGATTTCGTTTTACGTGGAGCGGAAGCCATGCTGTGGCCAGTACAGTCAAGTACGATCATAAGGATACGTTTTATGCTGTGTTACACGCACACAGACTGAGCGATAATGCGGGACAACAGTTTCACCGGCGTATTAAACTTGGACAGCACGGGGCAGTCAGCGGTCCAACTAACTTGCAAAGATGTGATCAGTTGCAGTTCAAAAGTAAAAAGTTACGAACAAAGAAACAATATAGCTTCGAATGTCATTTAATTTTGAAAGAGAATGAAATAATATTCGGCAAAACTCCCCAGCACTACCACGCACTTCTTAGATGACCAGGCGGAATGCATAAAATGCTATCGTTCTCACCTGAATAACATTCTAATTACAAAAAAGAGTGATGAAAATTCCTAACTTAAACACAGCGTAATTTTTCTGAGCGACCTATGTTCGATGCAAAACCATACATCAGGAATTTCACCGTACTGTTGGATACTGAAATCAATGAAGGTATTAGTTGCAGTCAGTTGCCTGGTAATCTCTTAGCTCCTTCCTTATCCGAATCCGGGAAATATATTCCACTTCTGGAACCGTCATCTGCTACGTTGATAACGAGTCGATCAACAACAGAATCCACGAAGCCTATCAGGCGCCACATTTTCTCCTTGTCTGATGTAACGTTCTATATCCCGCCAGTGTTCGGCAGTGACATGGGTTGAAGCTGCGTGTGTTAGTTCCAGTACACATGGCAACTTAACAGTCTTGTTACTTCTCAGGCCAAATCCCTTAAGCCGGTTCTAGATCAGTTCTGTTGGGTTCGTATTGAAATGGTACAGCGGCAAATATAAAAATGCAGCATTTGTGTGGTATGCTCGCCATTGTGGCCGAGCGGTTCTAGGCGCTACAGTCTGGAACCGCGCGACCGCTACGGTCGCAGGTTCCAACCCTGCCTCGGGCATGGATGTGTGCGATGTCCTTAGGTTGGTTAGGTTTAAGTAGTTCTAAGTTCTAGGGGATTGATGACCGCAGCAGTTAAGTCCCATAGTGCTCAGAGCCATTTTTTTTTCTTTTGTGGTATGCTCGATGCTGTGAAAATGATTGTTTTTCATGTTTCTACGACACTTATGTACATCCGTGGTATAAAACAATGGACATAGTCAAAATATAGATTATTTGGTTTTCAATTTTTACTTTAAAATTAGACTGTTATGTTTCCTTAATTTAAGCAAGCTTTATTAACAATCTTTCATAAAATATCGATAGTTAAGAATTTATATTTGAAATGAAAATATGAATATGTGTGCGGTATGATATTAGAAACAAGAAGACGTGCATTATTCATAAAAAATGATGATGAATTTTATAATTACGATAGGTAGGTATTTCAAATTGAAAGAGAAAAAAAGTGACTCTGGCGAGATTTGAGCCAGCTACTTTTTATTAATCTACTACAGTACCGATTCTGCTATGCATTTAATGTGCACGCATGTGTCAACTTCATGTACCATAGCCCTCGAAAAACTTCAAAGCCGATTATTTCTGTAAATTTATGAAAAACACTGAGAACCGCCTGTTTCTCGGCACTTTTTCACCGTGTTCGACACGCCTGTTTCACTACGAAACAGGAAGCAGACTCAGCCATTTTCATACTGCGTATTAACAGTGCGACAATCAGAGCCCAACAGTTCCAGAGACTGTGACTGTACACGATTTTTGAAACAAAAACTTCATAGCTAAAGCGTGATTAAGAAAAACGTTGATGGCTGTCAGCACATTTGAATTCTTAAAGTTTCATTTAACGTAACTTAGTGATGATATAACTAATACTTAAGTAGGACCTACTTCCAAGACCGTAGCAACACCGGCATATGTGTGCTATGGCTTCTGACCATTCATTGCGTTTGTGTTTGTTTACATCAAGTTTATTCTTATGATGAACGGAGTATAGTTGATTAATTCTTCCCAGGTTATTAGCCGAGTGGTGGCGTCGTCTTGTCGCAACGTTTCAATGAGTTTCGTACCCATCATCTTCGCCAGAAGACTCTGACGTCATTGAAACGTCGCGACAAGACGACGCCACCATCCGGCTGATAACCTGAGAAGAATTCATCGGTGGAATACGCCGAGAAAGACTGCAATCTCATACGGAGTATAGTTGTTTTTCTCTGGGTCTGTACCATGAAAACTGTTTCTGGTGCCAGAAGATTCTAACTTTTTAGCCGAGACCCTAGTAATTCGGCAGATTCCTTAGGTAAATTCAGTTCTCACACTAGATCGTTAACTCTGGAAGAACTGTTGTGGTGTTAAACGTCGTGAGGAGGTTTGTAGTGATCATCACTACTACTAGTACCACCTTCGGCAGCATCACTTTCAGAACCGTCTGGTCCCGTGTTCTCAAAATCAACTGGAGGGAGAAGGGCACGCAGGTCCTCTCCATGTGGAAAGGGCCTAATGGCAGAAGGAATATTTGGGTACACGATGTGT
Source organism: Schistocerca americana (assembly GCF_021461395.2). Taxonomy (NCBI): domain Eukaryota; kingdom Metazoa; phylum Arthropoda; class Insecta; order Orthoptera; family Acrididae; genus Schistocerca; species Schistocerca americana. Next base: position 901,990,946 of record NC_060120.1, on the reverse strand, counting down.
TTCTTATTTTTCGCACTGCAGCCCTGAACGTTGGCTAAACAGAAGTAGCAGTCAATAAGGTGGTATTTGGCTCCACCCAAACCAAAGGAATTGCAAAGGGCATGCATGATTTCTTTCCCTTAGTCCATAAGCTCAAACTCTCAACACAATAACAGTAAACTTTCTTTGGCGCCCAGGCCTTGTCCTAGTTTAACTTTAAAATAAGCGTAATAAGCTTTTTTCACAAAGTCTGTTGTGTCCGTTCGTTGCTTAAGCACTGTGAAGTTTCCACAAATGTAATAGAGTCGAGTAGAGATTATCACACATAGAAGAGGTATTTCACAAAAGTAAAATTAAGTACACCTCTAGAAGAAAAGTTATATATAGAACTGCCTTCCCACGAGAAAACACCAATCACTGCTGTGCAAGAAATACTACTGCATTCATTTGACTAGCAAAAAGTAAAGAAACAAACAGCTGGTCCAGTTGCGCCAACACAACGGCTTGCAAATCTGTAGAGTGAAATTTCCCTAGCTAAGTCCGTAAAATGCACCCGCTTTCACAGCGAAAAAACTGTACGTGTTATATAAAAACTAAGAACCGTTCTGGAATCACGATAAGAAATGGAGTTAAAAACACACATTAAATTTCAGTTATCTGATACCATGCGGACTAGCGTTATCAGTTTACTAAATGCTGCAGATTTGTGTGAACTGAGAATCATTCCACGATGAGAAACGGTTTGCAATGGAAAGTCTTCGATCTCAGTATAATGCGGTGGAGCTCAGAGGTAATTTCTAGTTAAAAATTATTCATCTATAGCCATGCAAACTGAATGAACGTATTTGCCAGTCCAACGTACTTGCACTATGCCGACATTTTAAAGAAAAGCCAAAGGTTGTTCAAGAAAATGCCAGCAAAAATTATGGCGCGGAAAAAGAGCAGCGTCCTGCGGAATATTGTCGGTTAGCGTGCCAGGTCCCTCCTGGCGGAGGCTGAAATTCTGCGCGGGCAGCTATTGTGCAGCATGGCGGCAGAAAAGCGCCACGCGATTGGTTCCGCCTCGACAATGCGGTCGCTGAATACGGCCTCCCGCATAATGCACCACAGCGCGGGAAAGAGCCGTTTCTCTCGCAGAAACCAGACAAAAGGCTTCACAAGCAATCTCTAGTTTTCCTCAAACTTACAATGTGCTTAACTGCACACAAGAGAGAAAGATTACTTTCTTTGTTGCAACACACAAAGTACGAAACACGACTTGTTTCCGACTAGTTCTAATTGTAGTGTACGTGCATGCGCAGGAAACATTGCAATAGTTTCAGCATCCAGTCATCTCCAGTTCGTGGTACGTCCTGCAAAAATTAGTTTCCGTTGATGGAGGTTAGTAATAATGAGCTTCGGCTATTATTTCCACACGCTTTCCGTAAACCGTCATCGAATAAGAATTGACACTATTGGTATTAACTAAAAATATGCAGGACTTTCTTTTGCTACTACTAGACCCTTTAATTCTCACGAGGGCTGTCCTCAAAGCTGTTATCCGCTGAGGCAGAATTCATTGGAAATGAATGGCGGAAAAGTTGTCGGGTTTTGGGACACATTTAATCCAAAGATAATGGACGTAATTAAGGTGAGAGTTTTGTCTTGTCAGTCCAAGGAATTCATCAGATTCTCTTCAAACACGATGCAATGGTATTTGTCTCACGAAGAGGAGCTATGTTGATTGAGAGAATACCCGATAGCAAACAGCTGCCGCAGTTTGGGAAGAATGCCATAGTCTTAAAAGTTTAAGGAACGTCTTCGTCAATGTTTCCAATGACTAAAACTAAAGGTCAAACGCAAAAAGAATAAGAAACGGCTTCGGACAACCACGCCTCCACATTGAATTCCACTACCGCCAAAACATCCTCAAGTAATTACTGTTCGCCAGGCAGACAACGTTAGAACCACTTTAAGCGATGTCGGGCATGCGAACCTGTGCTCAGTGGCTTCTGGGCAGACGTACAGCAATTAAAAAGAGCCCAGTCAGTGACGTCTGCACTTCGGCTGCAACACAACTGCTCTGCAGTTATTATGGAAGATATGGGTTGAACACACCGTCAATAACGAAGTCATTAGATAAGGAAAACACAGCTCGAGCAAGGATGGGGAACGAAATGGCTGGGTCCGTTCCACAGCAACCATCCCGAAATTTGCCTTGGACGTTTAGGGGAACTATGCAAAACTCTTGCACAGGAATTTAAGCACCACTGCTTCCCAGAGTCAGTCCAGAGTGTTGAACACTGCGCCACTTAGTTCGCTAGTTAACTTTGAGCTCTATTATCGAGATCTAGGTAGAGTGGTTTAAAAACAGGTGAACATGCGATGTGAAAAGGAGTGTTTCATTGTGTAATTTAAATGAATCGTGGTGAGTTCAGCGTAATTGCTGTCTTTGAATAAAAGTGTCATTTCTGTTCGTCTCAATGTGTATTTATTTCGGTTACCTTCTGTATTATGCTGTAGCAGTTCTTTTTATGTACTGTCCAAGTTTCAACAAGTTACGTTACTTGGCAGCGATGCATCATGCCAAAGTTATTTTCGTTCTTAAGTTTTGCAGAACAGTGTAGTTTGGCCTAACGAAAACAAATGACTGTATACTTTCCTTTCATGGTCTCAGCACTTTGTTTTGTGTACGTCGACCTTCTTAACAAACGATCAACGTTTGGTGCTGCATTGCTCCATTCTGTGCGAGTTCTGATTATAACTGACGGTTCAGGATTAAAGTTCAACCTGGGAACCTGTGGCACCTGATCATTATCACTCCTCTGAGGACCATAATCCATGCGGAGCTGAATCTCTTAGTCTGTTGCTTGTTTATTAGAACGCTTAGGACTTCACACTGTTCACTATGGCACAGTGTGTCGTGCAGTTTTTTTCCCGTGAAGTAGTTCTTTTTCATGTCAGCAATTATATCAATCGTTGCAAGGAAACACCAAGTGCTCTGGTGTCGTGGACATCACTACATGTGTGTTTGCGAGTAGATTTATTTTGTATAAGTACAGTGGATTTGTATAATGACCAAAGATAAAGTGTACCATACCCCTGAATGATTGTGAACGTTTCTTCTAGTTACTGCTCACGACGTTTCGTACAGCTGATGCATCTTTTTCCAATATTTGTTTCTACCCGCATCTCTTGCCACCCACCTGTCGCTCACTTTCGGATCGGTGATTGCTCTCATTCTCACTCTCTCCTCTACGCAGCCTGCACATTGCCCAACGTTTACTGATCTGTAGTACAATTACACAGTGATCACGAATCATACGTGTCTGAGGTTATACGAACAAGTGGCGGCCCCAAGCAAGCCTCTGGACGTAAGAATTACCTCACGGTATAGACGTAGTACATCACGAGAAATCTTGTTCACATCGACTACTGTGGCGATGGTAACCATAATTTTGGTTGCTTTCACACATTCGACGTGGTCGTAAGCTTTTAATTATAGTCTGTACACTAAGTAATGCCTAAATATCTAGTTACCACTGCATATTTTAAAACTGCCTTTGTGTATATTGGACGTTGGGTTCTTTTCAACGAAATGTCGCATTTTAGCGCCATGCCTCGTACTGGCAGCTATACGTTGAGGGTTTGTGAGGCATTCGTTTTTGTTCAACACTGGCTCTTGAGTATCCCAGAGCAACACATCCTACCACTCTGTTACAGTAGTGATGCTTCAGGTTACTGCATAGACAACATGGAATTCTCATTTCTCGCAATCTGGCGAAGAGCAGCAGATATCAATGGTTGTTAAACGCAGTTGAATATCGATCATAACGACCAGTGAATATTTTCTTGTTACGAGGATTAGCGTTTATTAATTCCATTCCCCACGACTTTTCCTTGCTTAGCTCACACTAGTAGGTATTAAAACCACAGAGTTAGTTATGACCCAGTCGTTTAAGTTTTACGTGCTTTGAGGGTTCCGTATTATTATCGCTTTCTGAGAACAAAATCTGCGGTTTTACATATCACAGGTACTCGTGCATGTTAAAACGGATCATTACTGAGCACTGGCAGTGACTGTACAATTCCTATTGCAGCCTCCTTTAATACGCACATGTACAATCAGGTTTCGTTTTTCATTGATGTGATTGCTACACCGACCTCCTGTTGCATGTGGGAAATTATAAGACAATTTGTTACATACGCCTTCGACTTGTGTCCTATTTTGACTGGTGTCGTCGACTTCGTCGTCAGGAGTAGTAATATACTAATGAGACATTCCAGCATGTTATTATCTCCCATCAGGTCGTTTCGGGGTGGGAATCACGGCTCGAATTTTTAATATTTCTGTTGGAAATTCATACAGCGTTCTCAAGACGTTTATTCAAGCTTGGTTTCGACATACTTTTCTCATTGCTCTCTTCTGCACAAGTGCAGCCTTTTGTTTCGTTCTACGGTACCTAGATACATTTGATAAGCTTTTGTTGTTGCATGAACTCTGTGTTTTATATCTGTAAAAGCTAACGCTCCATGGGATGGGCGTAGATGACTAGTTGTACTTTTTGGAGCTGTTTCGGAAGCAGCCACGGGGTTCTGTTAACGTTGAAATATGTTCCCGCAGTTTTTTGGCGATGGATATCATCTCGTTAGAACGCCCAATTTGCATTTTTAATTTTATATCCTGGTTGCTCTGAGCAGTTCCGTCTTTCAATCACAAGTCCAACCGAACTTCAAAAGTAACAATGAAATGGCCATTAACTGTAACATTTCCCGTCATGTGCGACGAACGAGTCTTCCGGCTGCTTCATACATTATATTGCAAGCGCAATGTCTACATTTGTACCCGTCTCTATCCTTCGTGTGTTATAGGACATTTATTAATTACGTGGAAGTTGATTTCTACTAACCTTTTGAAACACATCGTGTTAGGAACTCTCCCGAGAACGCCACGTGCCGTGACGAGCACGAGGGCGACCGTGCAATGCCGAACACAGAGTATGAGTCGGGAAGTAATTAATGAGTATTAAATCAGGTGACAGTTTCGGGATCTTTTGATGAGAAACAAACTGCTGCTGTATACATAATTTGGGCATCAATTTTATTTTGAAGTATCTAAAAATTCAGCTGCGATTTAAAGCATCAAAGTAATTACAAAAAGGAACGAAACCTTATAATAATAATTCCCTCCATACAGAGGAACCGAAATAAGTAAACTGATTTTGGTTATGAGAGGAATTAATAATATGTTCAACATGGCGACGGCCGTCAAAAAGATTCAAGTTTAAACGGGCGTCTTGTTGGTGTTGAAACGCGCACTAACACGGAAAATCTCACCGTTCCAACGGCTGAGGATGCCCCACATTAGGAAACTTCTTGGGCAAAAAGGAAGCGGCCAGTTCGATGGCCTAGCCGGCGGCAGCTAGCTGCTTGACCACCCATCAAGTTGGCACTACTACTTTTTTTCAGCCATAGGCATACTATTGTGAAGCACGGGCCACCTAACAAAACCCTTGACTGCCGCCGCTCCAGGCCATTCTGCAATATCATCTTCGAAGGACCAGCAACTGCCGTCTCACCTGCAGTGCACTCACCTACAATGCTGCAGTAAATTTTAACTGTTTGTTACTTCGGGCAAAGTTTAGTAATGATGCTCGGATTCTGTCGCCGTTTTCGTCGTTTGGCGATCGTTAGTGTTTCGCGATACAACGGGAGAACATCAACGCCAACCTTGCGCTGCGGTTCTTGTAGGTCTGCCACCTCCGCACCCTCCCTTACCCGGCCATTTTGTTGCCTAAATATAGTTCTCACGGCTCAGTAATTTCTCTCCAATGTGTTCTCCGTTAAGCTTGTGTAATGCTAGTTCAATGATTGTTCTATTTGTCGTTTTGTGAATGTGTTTATGGCAGTGGAGGCTGGCCTCGGTTAAGACTACCATGTTTTGTTTTGATTTCAGAATACATCTCTGTTGTTATATTTTAAAGATCTTTCATTTATTTGTGTTGCGATTTCTACACTTCCCCAGTGTCCACAAAAATCAGTGGCTCCTTGCAAGTAGGGTCGTCGTGAATGCCTTCCCGCGATCTGGTACTGGATAGCGTATTGACCTGAGATACCGACCGCCTATTAACATTTATGTCGCCCGCTAGCTGTGGCAAGTTCTTTCCATTTATGCTGCCTGGAATGTGAGCACTGCGTCAGTCAGTTTAGGTATGGTGGCGCACTCTCGAACACCAATTCTTGCTCTGCTTCTCCGCCGTGCCAGAGAACTGGTGTTGCGTTTGCATCAGAAGAAATTGCGAGGTTAGTCGAATGTCCAACGATATTTGTCATATTTCTGATGTTGTTGGACCAGGTCAGGCCCAGTCGGTCACGCGATGCCGACTGGCTGTCGTGTCATCCTCTTCCAGAGGCGTCATTCTGATGTGGTATGGAGGGGCATGGGGTCACCGCACAGCTAGAGAGACGGAAGTCATGACAAGTTGTGTCAAATATACAGGGTGTTCGGAAATTTCCGTTACAAACTTCTAGGACTTGTAGAGGGGAGTGAGTTCATGATATTTTGAATCGAGACCCACGTCCGGAAACGTGCCGTTTCCGTGCTACAGCCATTTGATAACATGTTTGCTGGGTAGGTATGCAGCAGGGTAGTCATCTTAGGGTGTGATTACGTCGGATCGGCTGCTGTCATTTGAAGTCCATCCTAACTCTCTGACCTGGTTCGAGCCTCATTCACGAGCCTGTGAGTGTTAGAGCAACATGGTTCAGTAAACGGCTGCAGAATACAACGACATGATTCTTCTGAATGAGGGAGCTCACGGTAATGGAACAGCTACTCGCCTTTATCAAGATCGTACTCCTGAACATCTGACTTCATTGCATACCCCTTTCGCCACAATTACGCAACGGCTTCGAGAAAAGGTACCTTGACCGTCAGTAAGCGTGACTGTGGTGCTCCATGGAGACGCTGCACAGCCGAATTGGAAGAGGCCGTATTGCATTACATTGAAGAGAACCTATCAACGAGTACACGAGCAATTTCTTGTCTATTAATGAGTGGAATTGTAAAACCGTTTCCGAACATGGTTTCCAATTCAAAATATTATCTACGCGCTCCCCTCTGCAAGTACCAGAAGTTTGTAATACCCTGTCTCAGACAGGGGTACAACATGCCAAGCTTATCCATTTAGCAACAGCTTGACAAATAGGTCACATCACCATCAAACCACAATTATAACACACAAAAAAAGCAAATATATTCGAACACATTTATTAGATTTCAGAGGCCCTGAATCCAAACATGGCTTTACTTTTCCCGAATTAGCTCTAGTTTCGAAGGTAGTTATATTTTTGGATTTTAGGTAAATGTTCCCATAGATGCCGATTTTCCGTCAGTATCGTTGATCTTTATTTGCATCTAACTTTTTACGCTGTTTAATGTTTCACAATTAAATATTCTATTAAATTCTTTAAAATTTATTTTGTATTTTTATTTTTATTAGTTCTTCACAAAAGTGTTGCATAAACAACCCCAATGTGTTCTGTTATATTTACGATGAATATTGCCAACAGAAACAAAGAAGGAACATCCCAGACTTTGTAAAGAAGGTATATCTTGCATATTTTGGGATACAGTTTGGAGACCAAGATAGACCATGAGATCACTACAATATTTGTAAAAATTGTGTATAGCGTCATCGACAGTGTAAAGTGGACAAAGAGAATGTTTAAATTTCAGTGTGACAATGGTCTGGCGAGAGCCAAAAAACCACCACGATGACTGTTACTTTCGAGTTGTAGACGTCAAAGGTTTCAATCGATTCAAAAAACGTAAATGGGAGTATCTAAATTTAGAATCAGCCAGGAGACTTGTGGCACACGGTGAAGAAGTTCCTATACCAGTGTTTACTGAATTAAGTGAACCTGTAATGTCAGAACCTGAAGAAGTAAGTGATTTTGGAATGCAAAATCAGCATCAGCAGCGGAAGTGAATATGGAGAAGAAATTTCTACACCTAAACTGTTCATTCAAGAGGAACTAACTGATCTGGTACGAGATCTCAATTTGTCAGAGAATGGAGTAGGACTTCTGGCATACAGGCTAAAGGAAAACAACTGTCTTAGTCCAGAAGCGAAAATTTCAGATTATTATACGAGGGAAGCCGGTCTCCTACAATACTTCAGCCAAGACGAAGAACCTGACATTACAGTAACATTCCCGGTCTACTCATTCAGATGGGGGTTACAGGAATATCGACCAAAAGACTGGCGGCTTTTTATAGACAGCTCTACCAGAAGTCTGAAACGTGTCTTGTTCCACTACGGCAACATCTTTTCATCCATTTCCATTGGCCGCTCAACAAAACTGAAAGAGAAATATGAAACTATCAAAATCATATTGCAAAAATTACGCTATCATGAACATCAATGGACTATTTGTTGTGATCTGAAGATGGCAAACATCTTGCTTGAGCAGCAGTAAGGATATACAAAGTACCCTTGTTTTACATGCTTATGGAACAGCAGAGTAAAACCAGATCACTGGAGCAAAGTGACTTGGCCTTTAAGGGAAAGTCTTACTGTAGGTGCAGCCAACATCATTCGGAAGCCATTGGTTTAGACAGAAAATAATTCTTCCTCCATTGCATATACAGCTAGGACTGATGAAGCAAGGCCATAGATAAAATACATTTGTAGATTTTTTCTGCACTGAGAATTGAAACACTGAAAGCAGGTATACACACATCAAAAAAAGTTTTACATCCACTTGGTTCCGAGAGTTCCGGAACCTGTACAGAAAATTGGAATAGAAATCAACATATACATCATTTCCACCCTTTTTATTGCTCATGAAAACCGCACATTGCATGTTGTACCACCATACAGCGATACTTTCAGAGGCGTGGTCCAGATTTCTGTACAACTGGTCCCTCTAAAAACCAGTAGCACGTCCTCTTGCATTGATACATACCTTTATTCGTCGTGGCATACTATCTACAAGTTCTTTAAGGCACTGTTGGTCCAGATTGTCCCACTCCTCAACGGTGATTCGGCGTAGATCCCTCAGAATGGTTGGTGGGTCACGTCGTCCATAACCAGCGCTTTTCAATGTATCCCAGGCATATTCGATAGGGTTCATGTCTGGAGAACATTCTGGCCACTCTAGTCGAGCGATGTCGTTATCCTGAAAGAAGTCATTCACAAGATGTGCACGATGGGGGCGCGAATTGTCGTCCATGAGGACGAATGCCTCGCCAATATGCTGCCGATAGGGTTGACTATCGGTCGGAGGATGGCATTCACGTGTCGTACAGCCGTTATAGCGCCTTCCATGACCATCAGCGGCGTACGTCGGGCCATGTAATGCCACCCCAAAACAGCAGGGAACCTCTACCTTGCTGCACTAGCTGGACAGTGTGTCTAAGGCGTTCAGCCTGACCAGATTGCCTCCAAACACGTCTCCAACGATTGTCTGGTTGAAGGCATATGCGACACTCATCGGTGAAGAGAACGTGATGCCAGTCCTAAGTGGTCCACTCGGCATGTTGTTGGGCCCATCTGTACCGCGCTGCACGGTGTCGTGGTTGCAAAGATGGACCTCGCTGTGGACGTCAGGAGTGAAATTGCGCATCATGGAGCCTATTTATTGCGCATAGTTTGAGTCGTAACACGACTTCCTGTGGCTGCACTAAAAGCATTATGCAACATGCGTTGTTGTCAGGGTTCCTCCGAGCCATAATCCGTAGGTAGCGGTCATCCGTTGCAGTAGTAATCCTTCAAAGGGCGGCCTGAGCGAAGCATGTCATCGACAGTTACTGTCTCTCTGTATCTCCTCCATGTCTAAACATCGCTTTGGTTCACTGCGAGATGCTGGACACTTCCCTTGTTGAGAGCCCCTCCTGACACAAGGTAAAAATGCGGAAGCGATCGAACCGCGGTATTGACCGTCTAGGCATGGTTGAACTACGGACAACATGAACCAGTAATTCCTGGTGGAATGACTGGAACTGATCGGCTGTCGGACCCCCTCCGTCTAATAGACGCTGCTCATGCATAGTTGTTCACATCTTTGGGCGGGTTTAGTGACATCTCCCAACAGTCAAAGGGACTATGTCTATGGTAAAATATCCACAGTCAACGTCTTATCATCACGAGTTCTGAGAACCAGGGTGATGCAAACCTTTTTTTGTTGTGTGTATATTTGACGGGCCACAGATTTGCAAACTCACTAATGATTCCAACGTGACAAATTTAACGAATGACTGAGAACTATCCGCCTGGCATAGTTATATCTTACTTGTGAAAAACTTCTTAAGTAATCATAAAGCAGATAATTACAAAGAAATTGTGAACAACATGTTGACAGACTTTAAAAAGTAGAGTGTTAATATGAGTACCGAAGTGCATTTCCTCCACAGACACTTACCAAGATTTCCAGGTAGCTTACGCGATTACAGCGTGGGACAAGGGGAGAGGTTCCACGAAAAAATTAAGATTATGGAAAACAGCTATTAAGGCAGATGGGACAACACACATGATGGCCGACTACTGTCGGTGCCTCCAACGCGATTGTCCTGAAGACCAATACAGAATAAAATCAGACACCGTCTCAGGAAGGAGTAATTGCTACAGTCTCACGGAATGTAGGGGCACTGTTCTGACTCTTATGAAGTAATGCAACATAATTAGTTAATTACAGTACTTAATATGTTATTTTGGTGTTATCTGAGACAGTAATCATGTGACTTGTGATCAGATTACGCCTACTCACATGTGATATTGCTGTATGTTTATATTCATCAATAAACGTTAAATTGCCACAAAACGAGGGCCAATGTAGCAGAACAGATGACGAATTCGCAGTCAGCAATACTAAGTGTTCCTAAAAGTAATTAAAAATCATTGGCAAAAAAAGTGTTTAGCAGTGTAATTTAACCTTAGATATCATATAACAGCCAACTACCTCTCAACAGGATACAAAACTGCTCCACATTACAGGTTGGCTACGCCGGAAAGTCCCGCATTCTGAGTGTAATTAAATATATATGAAGAGATTTAGTTTAGACAAATGATACGTTGAAAAGAATGGATGGCCTCTTAAAAAAAAAAAGAGATAATTAAATGAACATCGATTATTACAGTGATTCAAAAATCAAGTAATTCACTCAAGGGAGTCAGGAAGCCAGAATTCTCGTCCAGTCTGGCGCACTGCTGCTACGACAAAATCACGATTCAGTCAAACGTGCAGTTCCGTGTTCTGGGGGCTTGATGCCAGGTTGGACTACGTAGGGTCAAGGTTCGATCCCACTTCAGGGGAAGATTTTTAATAGGCACTAGCAGATCCTACTTACCACCGATTATGCCAAATGAAGAACATACGATTCCACCGTGGTTCCAAATTCACATTAAACGTGATGTCCCTTCGCTACCGACTACAGGTTAGGTTGGGCCATTACAGAGGCATAGGTTCCACAATGTAGGAACTCTTGTCACCAGTAACCTTCCTTACACCAGTATTTTTATTTTAGTTAAGAACCAAATGTCATGTTATGTCTCAGGGCACGTATTCTATCTCTTACTGTAGCTTGAGATGTTGAATGTAATAGTTCTGGTTCCACGGGATTTGATCACTTCGTGATCACACAGTGCCATGAATTCGTTGTCTGCTCGAGGTTCCAAACTCCTCAAATTCTCCAGGTAGGGCGAGCGTCAGTGTTCGAATCCTGCTTCGGCACAAAAATTTTTATAATGTCCTTTCAGACTTTAAGAATGAGCACACCGAACTGTTTATTTTGATTTTTAACGTCTATTCTTTTATTGTCGGTAATGATATGTGACGGTTTCCACTTCCAGAGAGACGCGGGTATTTTTGTCATATTGTTTCAAGTTCAAACATGTCATTTCTAGTTACTGGTGGAAAAGAATTCGATAGCTAACGTGTTTCCTTGTAGCTAACAACGATATGTGCGGGGTTCGATTCCCAGTCATCACTGTACTCTTCGTCACGTCAAATTTAGTTCAAACATGCGCACATCTCACTTCTGGCGAAAGAAACCTATATTTAATGTTCAGTCGTGGCTAGGGAACAACGGCGATAGGATCTGGTTCGAATCCTGGGAAGGATGAAATTATTCATTTTTCTCGTCACTACAGTTTTCAAACATCTCGCGACTGCTAAGAAATCTCAATATATGCACTCTGTGCTTACATAATAATCTGATCAGGTCCTATGTTCGAATCGCCATCCAACACATACATCACGTCAGTTCATGTTGTTACTCGGGAATTAAACCATATTTAACAGCTTACGTGGTTCGTTAACAGGAACCATAGTTTATGGATAGTTGCCCTAGTCCAATACAGAAATTTTCCTCGTGTAATTAAAAGTTCATATTTGCTCACTGATAGTGGCTGGTTAAAAATGTGCTACATCACGTCTCTTTATGGTTAGTCAGCAATGATGATTAGTATTGTCGTCGAGTCTCGCATCGTATATAAATAACGGTCATTTTTTATGTCGCTTTGTATGAGGGTTGCCCAGAAAGTAATGCACCGAATTTTTTTCTTCAGCACTTCTTTACTAAACATAATAACAATTACACACACGAAAGAATGGTGTTTTATCTACACACCCTATGTTTCCACGTGATCTCCATCCAGTTCTACGGCCTTCTTCCAGCGCGAAACAAGGCGTTTATGCCCTGTCGGTACAAATCTTTGTCCTGGTGGCAGAGCCAATGCTTCACTGTGTGAATCACATCCTCATCGTCCTCAAAATGTCTTCCACGAATTGCATCTTTTAATGACTCAAACAAGTGGAAGTCCGATGGGGATAGGTCAGGGCTGTAGGGTGGATGGGATAACACTATCCAACCACGTTTTCCGGTGTGTTCAGCAATCCTCAGTCTTGTGTGGGGCTGATCGTTATCATGTTGCAGCAAAACATCTCCTGGGTTGCTGTAGCGCCGAAAGCGCGTCTTGAGTTTTGTTAAAGTGTTGGCATATGCTTCTGAATTAATGGTACCGCCTCTTGGCATCACATCAATGAGAATCACACCTTCACAGTCCCAGAACACGGAAGTAGTTGCTTTGAATTTTTTCTTTTATGGGAAGTGGGAATGGCGCTATTCTGTCGACTGTCAAAGTTTCGGGCTGAAAATGGTGAACACAGGTTTCATCACCTATCACAGTCCGGGATAAGAAGGCCTCCCCCTCAGCTTCAAAACGTTGCAACAAGTCAAGACAAATGTTTTTTCTGTGCGATTTGTGATCCACCGTTAGACACCGTGGGACCCATCTTGCACACATTTTTTGAATATCCGAGAGTGCGGATAATTGCATTCACGCTTCCCTGGCTGGTTGACAGATGAGCGCCAACTGCCGAGTCGTAAAGCGTCGGTCCTCGCGAATGACAACATCAGTTCGCTGCAACATGTCGGGTGTGACAGCCGTGGATAGTCCCCCCGAGCGCTGCAAATCGTGGAACTCTGCCGAACCGCCTTCTGATGACCTCACCCTCTGTGCCCAGCGACACTGTACTCCTGTCGACAGGAGAAGCTCCACAGACTTTGTGAATATTCCCACAGTTTCTTTCTCTGCAGTTACAAATTCAATGACGGCACGTTGCTGATAACGCATATCACCTTCAGACGCCATTCTGAAACCGTGCTGCAGCTACGCTGTCTGTCGGAAGTGACGGAAACTTGGCGCGCTCATCAGGAGACTTCCAATAATACAGGGTAATTCAAAAAGAATACCACAACTTTAGGAAATTAAAACTCTGCAACGACAAAAGGCAGAGCTAAGCACTATCTGTCGGCGAATTAAGGGAGCTATAAAGTTTCATTCAGTTGTACATTTGTTCTCTTGAGGCGCTGTTGACTAGGCGTCAGCGTCAGTTGATGCTAAGATGGCGACCGCTCAACAGAAAGCTTTTTGTGTTATTGAGTACGGCAGAAGTGAATCGACGACAGATGTTCAGCGTGCATTTCGAAGTATGGTGTTAAACCTCCTGATAGGTGGTGTATTAAACGTTGGTATAAACAGTTTACAGAGAATGGGTGTTTGTGCAAAGGGAAAAGTTCTGGACGGCCGAGAACGAGTGATGAAAATGTAGCACGCATCCAGCAAGCATTTGTTCGCAGCCCAGGAAAATCGACTCGCAGAGCTAGCAGAGAGCTGCAAATTCCACAATCAACTGTATGGAGAGTCCTACGAAAAAGGTTAGTTATGAAGCCTTATCGTCTGAAATTGGTTCAAGCACTGTCTGCAACTGATAAGATTAAAAGAATCGATTTCTGTGATTTTATCCTTGCTCAAATGGAAACAGATGAATCTTTCGTTTCAAAGATTGTGTTTAGTGATGAAGCAACTTTCCACACTAACGGGAAAGTCAACCGTCACAATGTCTGTATATGGGGCACTGAGAATCCGCGGGAAACAACTCAGTATGAACGTGACTCGCCTAAGGTGAACGTTTTCTGTGCCATTTCAGCCAATAAAGTTTTTGGTCCCTTTTTCTTCGAAGGTGCTACTGTAACTGGACTACAGTATCTGGAGATGTTAGAGAAATGGCTGTTCCCTCAGCTCGAACAAGAAGCACAACAATTCATATTTCAGCAGGATGGAGCGCCACCACATTCGCACTTATCTGTCCGTAACTACCTGAACGTCAACTACCCGAGGCGATGGATCGGCCGCCAGGCAGCCCGTGACAGAGCACTTCGTCACTGGCCTCCAAGAAGCCCTGATCTTACCCCCTGCGATTTTTTCTTATGGGGGTATGTTAAGGATATGGTGTTCCGGCCACCTCTCCCAGCCACCATTGATGATTTGAAACGAGAAATAACAGCAGCTATCCAAACTGTTACGCCTGATATGCTACAGAGAGTGTGGAACGAGTTGGAGTATCGGGTTGATATTGCTCGTGTGTCTGGAGGGGGCCATATTGAACATCTCTGAACTTGTTTTTGAGTGAAAAAAAAAACCTTTTTAAATACTCTTTGTAATGATGTATAACAGAAGGTTATATTATGTTTCTTTCATTAAATACACATTTTTAAAGTTGTGGTATTCTTTTTGAATCACCCTGTACATACGTAACGTTCGGCATTCGCAGCATTGTTTTCGGCTCAGAAATAGAATGCGGTGCAATACTTTCTGGGCAACCCTCATAGTTAAAACAAATCTAGTATTGCTGAGGGAATTATGACATGAGTTACTTAAAGCAACAGGCGAGGTGTTGAGTAGCCATATAATTAAGGGTGGAGGTTCGCCAATAGCGAGAAAAACTTTTCTGAAAAACATAAATATGTTAACATTGAAAAAAAAAATGTTACTAATTCTTTACTGAAAGTATTCGTATTGTCTGGAGTTTAGACTTGTATAAAAGTGGTACATAGACAGCAACGGTACAAACAAGAAGAGAACATAAGCTCTGAAATTTGGTGTTACAGAAAAATATTTAAGATAAGATGGGATGGATGAAGACATAATTCATCGAATCCAGACGAAAAGAGCTTTATGGCATTACTAGCCTTGTGAAAGGAATAGGCTGGCAAGACAAAATCTGAGATATGGGGGAAGAGTTAATTTGGTAATAGGGGAAGGAGAGGGGGGAGGGGGTTAACACTGTAAAGGGAGGCCAAGACTTGTCTGCAAGAAGCTGGTTCAAACAAATGTAGGCTGCATTAGGGGATTACGCACAGACAGACACAAAATAGACTAGGGTGGATACCGTCACCAAATCAGCTTCCGCACGGAAGATATTACCTTCCCTGCAAGCTCTCTGCGGCTGCCACTGATTTCAGTTTGCAGCTGCTGCGTCCGTCATTAGACGCAATTCAGCAGTACATAGAAAGGTCTTACCCAGGACCGGGATTTAGCCACTCCACGAGAATTCCCCGAGCCTTGCTTAAAAAAAGGTGGGGGCCGATCTCCTTCGCTATCCTTGTGCGACCGCAGCTCTTGGGCCGTCGTCGATGGGCCTTTCTTTTTCGCATTGTGCTTCTTTCATGGTGGGTTAACATCAATTTCTGTTCTGCTAGAGCTCATAACAACAAAAAATATTCTGTAAATTTTACGCAGTATTTTTCTTCATCTTTCTGTGAAAAATTTAACATGTAATTTTTGTAACAATAAATGTTAACAGACAGAAAACAAAATCAGTTTCGATTGGAACGATTGTGACTATATTACAAAGCGCTCGTCTATTTGTTTACGCCACGTAGAAATGGAATCCCAGAAGTGAATAGGGTGGAATTATTGTTATTCCTGTGCCATACCCTTCCCGCTGAGTGAGAGAGGGGGAAAGGTAAATTTGGACGTTGTCAAACTTCAGTAGACAATACCGCGGGCTTCTATGCAAGCAATATTCTCTAAAGCCAGCAAACGTCCTTGTGGTGACGATACCAGTATGCAAAATTAACATCTGTTGAAAATATCAAAAACTGAAAAACACCGAGTATCGCCGAAATATCAAGGGGAATGGCGACGTATATTGCACGCAGACGTGAATTTTAATTCCAACCGAAATTGGAAAAACAAGAAAAAACATCCTCTCTCACAGCGACACGAAATTACGCGGTTTTGAACTTTGACGAAGAACAGTAATGTCGAAATATGGCAGTAATTAACAAGTCATATGCTTTTAATTTTCCTTTTGACGTGGTAGAGTTAATTTAGGGCAGCAAGAGAAATGTATGTGCAGCCAAGACTACATATGAACAAGTTACACCGCATCATTGAGTAAAATTCGCGAAAAACAAAGATTTGGGTTTGTATTCCAACGCAGCAAAAAGTCTTAAAATGAGAACTTGTCAAAACAAAGATATTCCTTTATTGGCGTAACACATTTCAGTGTTAACGGAATACGAGAACCACGCTGAGTTATATGCTTCTACCTTACTGAACACCGTTTCCGTGTTATTTAAGTATACACCACCACGTACTTTTAACAGTGAAAACTTCGGAGGAAATTTGCCCTATTTACACGTTCAGTTTGCAACACCTGGAGTATGCTCAAATTAGAATGACACACACTACGTATTGTCTACCATGCAACCACAATATTGGCTGCTAATGGCAACAGGGAGCGGGAAGCAGAGCAATGGCAACGATAAACTAAGCAAACATTGCATTATATTTACAACAACAGTTGCCGAAGTTGACATTTCGTCAGAAAAGAACCCAAGGAATTACGCAGAGTGAGAAAGAATTGGCAAATGAAATATTAACGTTTCAGTGGAATGTGTGAGTCAGTGGAATGTGTGGTGTCGTATCCGCTTAACTATGTGGACAATGAACTTGAGGAATACAATGACGACGGTACGTGCTTAACAAGTGAAAGTGATACTGAAACAGGTGTCGAGCCATGCAGTTCATCATCCACCTACAGTGAAACGTAGTAAAGAACAATTACTGTCCAAGTAGCGGGTACTAAACATAATTACGTACATAGATCATCAACAGTATAGTTAAAAAACAATTATTAACAGATTTCGAATAAGTTCGCAGCAATATGGATAAGAAAAACTACGGATATGCAAGGGAAGTCAAAGCGCACTTGTTACAGAAACTGGTGTTCGCGCGTTACAAGGATACTCGATACAATTCACAGGATGTGCATGGTAGTGACCTACCATGTTATGCACATAAAATTGTATAATTGTGCCGATGTTAACCTGGATGGTTTGGCTAGAAAGTTATTTATTGTGCTGCGGGAAGTTGGAGGTGCTCTGCCCCCTACGATTTACGATTCTTTCTAGTTAGCGTGAGCTTGCAACGGCATTAGGTAATATTCACGTCACAGCAATCATGGGCGTAAGAGAACAACTACAGTATGATCGCTACTTTTGGCCATTAGCAGGTCAAAATACATTACTTTTGCTTGATTTCTGATCTGCGTATAAAAATGACACTCTTTTAGAGCAAACTATCTCTCCTGAAAAGTAAGTGCGTAGCAATTCATACTACCTGGAACCAATGAACAAATACAGACTCTGGATGTTTCTTTTTTCCGTGCTTACAAAACGTATTATCGCACTATCTGTAACTACGCCTTAAAGAATAGCCAGTTTCACGATAAGCTTCACGAAAGTCTGTTTCGCATTTGGTTGTAAGTTAACACATTCCATCAGTTTTCGTCACCCCGTAACATCAATATGATTCCATATACATTGTTTAGGTATTGATACCTAGATGAACGTTCTGCGTGATTCGCAACTCCCAAGGAGTTCGCCTACGATCTAGATGATGTGACCATTTATGATCAGTATGGCGCGCCATTTTTCATTCAGTGTTCATGATGCAAGTTAGTTGTTTATTTCAATGCCGACGACGTACATTTACTGAAGTGTAATACCTACATCCCATCGAAGATTGACGTCTGCACGTCCTGATCACTCATCTTTTGTCATTGGCAGCTAATATTTTTCCTGTCATATTTGTTAACACAACGCTTTCAAATGAGCCTTACTGAAGATTGAACTTGCGGTCTTGCGCTTAAGGGGTTGCTTGTGAGTGAGTACTGCGTTCTGTAGCAAGAGCGGAAGGTATGTTGTTTATCGTGTAGATCTCTGCCTTTCCTAGATTTTATTCCGTCGTACGGGGTCTATTTGATGTTTTCACAGCTTGTCAAATTTATCTAACTTCGTCAGCGGATGACATTCCTGCTCCCACAGTCGCCAGTTAACCTAATCAAGTGATGAAATGTGCATTGTCTGTCTGTATTTGGTGTAAATTTTGCTTTCTGTATCGTATTTCCTGAGGCGCAGTTGGGGGGGGGGGGGGGGGACAATCACAGCAATCGGTTAAACTAGCGAGGAAAAACACCTAAAAGCCACTATCAGGTTGGCCTGAGAACCAGGTCTGCGGTCGTTAATCCACCGGGCAAATTTCATCTGCGCCTGGCTCAACTCCCTGTCTCGGGAAGCCACGTCCATTGTGGACGGCAAACCGCGCCGTTCTGCGCAACTACGAACAGCTTTCGCGCAGCGTCGGTACATCAGTAGCATCTGCTCGTTCGTGCTCGCTCTGTTTGGAAGAGACTTCTCGCTACCGAACCAAAACTAGAAGGTAGTGTCCCGAAAAGAAGTATGTAACTTACGTTTTTCGTCGACATTAAGTCGTGGTCTATCCTTGAGTGTAACTTCTAGGTTAGAGATATATTAATTAGTAATATTCCGTCGTCAATGATAATATTGTTATTTTCTAATTACTGTCGAACGCGTTTCGGAGCTACAACTCTATTTTTGAGGAAATTTTTGAGCACATAATATTCGTCTTCCGTACTGGTGAAATACTTCCACATTTGAACATACAGTTTGAACAGTTTAGCATGTTTATGACAGTACTATATGATGAGACATGTCTTTCATAATGTAAATGCAACAATTGTTCTTCGATCATTATTTTCATAATTAGTGTCTTGTTTCTTTATTAGTGGTTTAACCAAACTGATCCAAGTGTTCGAAGTCTTCTGTCAATTTATGATAAAAATGTACAAACTTTGCATCAGTTTTTTGGGAATCAACCGACTTCTGGCTAGTTTGACGCGACCCGCCATGAATTTCTCTCCTCTTTACAATTCTGTATCACCCCAGACCACCATTTGCACCCAACTTCCTCAATTATTTGTTGGATTTGTTCCAATCTCTGTCTTCACCTACGTTACCCTCTACAGCTCCCTCTAGTAACACGGAAGTTAATCCGTTGTGTTCTAACACATGTCAGGACATGTGTCGTATCATCCTGTCCTTTCTTCTTCTACATGTTTTCCGCGTCATTCTCTCCTCGCCGATTCTGCGCACGACTTCCTCATTCCCTATCTTATCAACTCACCTAACTTCAACATCTTTCTGTAGCACCACGTCACAAACGCTTTGATTCTCTTTTTTACGATTTTCTTACAGTCTGTGATTCACTTCCCATACAATAATGAGATGCAAAAGTACACTATGTGCTCAAAAGTATTCGGACACCCCAAAAACATACATTTTTCATATTAGGTGCATTGTGCTGCCACCTACTGCCAGGTACTCCATATCAGAGACCTCAGTAGTCACTAGATATCATGAGAGAGCAGAATGGGGCGCTCCGCGGAACTCACGGACTTCGAACGTTGTGAGGTGATTGGGTGTCACTTACGTCATACGTCTGTACGCGAGATT
Organism: Schistocerca americana; assembly: GCF_021461395.2. Taxonomy (NCBI): domain Eukaryota; kingdom Metazoa; phylum Arthropoda; class Insecta; order Orthoptera; family Acrididae; genus Schistocerca; species Schistocerca americana. The sequence goes on along the minus strand of NC_060120.1, from coordinate 901,970,821 downwards.
TCCACACTGCTAAACATCCCTAGGGCCACTGTTCCCGAAGTGATAGTGAAGTGGAAACGTGGAAGCAAACTTACAGCACGAAAGCGTACAGGCCAACCCCGTCTGTTGACTGACAAGAGACCGTTGACAGTTGAAGAGGGTCTTAATATATAATAGGCAAACATCTCTCCAGACCATCAAACAGGAATTCCAAATTGCATCAGGATCCACTGCAAGCACTATGACAGTTAGGCGGCATGTGAGAAAACTTGGATTTCATGCTCAAGCGGCTGCTCATAAGCCACCCATCACGCCGGTAAATGCCAAACGACGCCTCGCTTGGTGTAAGGAGCATAAACATTGGACGATTGAACAGTGGAAAAACGTTGTGTGGAGTGACGAATCACGGTAAACAATTTGGCGATCCGATGGCAGGGTGTGGGTATGGCGCATGCCCGGTGAACGTAATTTGCCGGCGTGTGTAGTGCCAACAGTAGAATTTGGAGGCGGTGGTGTTATGGAGTGGTCGTGTTTTTCATGGAGGGGGCCTGCACCCATTGTTTTTTTGCGTGGCACTATCACAGCACAAAAAGGCCTACATTGATGTTTTAAGCACCTTCTTGCTTCCCACTGTTGAAGAGCAATTCGGGGATGGTGATTGCATCTTTCAACACGATGGAGCACCTGTTCATAATGCACGGCCTGTGGCGGGGTGGTTACTCGACAATAACATCCCTCTAATGGACTGCCCTGCACAGAGTTCTGATCTGCATCCCATAGAACACCTTTGGGATGTTTTGGAACGCCGACTTCGTGCCAGGTCACACCGACTGGCTTAGATACCTCTCCCCAGTGCAGCACTCCGTGAAGAATAAGCTACCACTCCCCAAGAAACCTTCCAGCAACTGATTAAACGTAAGCCTGCGAGAGTGGAAGCTGTCATGAAGACTAAGGGTGGACCAACACCATATTGAATTCCAGCATTACCGATGGAGGGGACCAAGAACTTTTAAGTCATTTTCAGCCAGGTGTCCAGCTACTTTTGATCACACTGCATACATCCTTAGAAATTGCTTCACGAAATTAAGGTTGAATTTTGATACTGGCAGTATTCCTTTAGCCAGGAATGCCTTCTTTGCCTGTGATAGTCCGCTTTCTGTGTCTTCCTTGCTTCGTCTATCATTTGTTATTTTGCTTCCATGATAGCAGAATTTCTTCATTTCGCCTACTTCGTGGTCCACAACCTTGATGGTAAGTTTTCACTAATGTCGTTAGCGAAACTTATAACTGATATCCTACTGATCAGTACCGATACATACAATACTTAAAGGCTATATTCCCCCACGTATCTTTCGAATTTTCAGTCCTGGTGTCACCCACTGACGATGTTTTCTACGTTTGTCCATCTTCAGATTATAATAAACACAATAAAAGCAACTCTTGCAGTTTTCAGTTTCATCTTCCAGTTTTCAGTTCCTTCTTTCAGTTTCGTCTTGTCAAATTTTATCTGTAAGTATGTAAATGGGTGTATGTACAAATTATGTTACTTTTACTGTTCTTAAATTTTAATTCTAAGACATGCCCAATATCCTTGGAAAAGTGATCCACTGATGAATGAAATTACCATTATTACAACAACAACAACAACAACAACTACTACTACTACTACTACTACACTGGCGTGTGCGCGTGCACTGGAACATTGCTGCGCACCTACGAACACACTGCTCCGTTCTGCGCTGAGGGTCTGTGCGCTGCGCGTCCGGTGTGGACGCGGCGTCAGCTTGTGCGTTGCGCAATAAGCTGCACGACCAGGACTATTTGTCTTACAGAAAAGAATAGTTGTAACTGATTTTATACAAATGAAATGTATTTCACTTCTTAGACAAACATGCTTCTCTACTCATATTTCACAGACGTTCGCAATAGGGGGACAACAGAGTGGAAACTTGTACACCATGAAGTTTCATGATTTGGAGTGCAGAAAGTTACTTAGACGTATTACAAGACAGGAAGAACAAAAACACACATGTCTGTGCTTAAACAAGCTTTTGAAAGAAACAAAATTCCGTTGCATTCTTATCTGCGATATACGTAACACCCGTGGAGACACAATCTAATGTGCAGTACGAACCATTACACAACTTCACATTTATACCGCACATTCATTAATTTTAAGACCCAGCAAAAAAACCTTAATATTGACCGCTGTGTGAAAACCGAACTTAAGTACTGCCAAAAATCCGAGAACGTTCATTCCACGCAGCCATGCAACGTATTACTTCCTTCTAGGTATATCAGACGAAATTACGCTCAATCAGATATATTCCCATACAGAGACTTACCGGCAAGTGCTTTGCTCACCATTCACGAATGGAACATGAAAAGAGGTGAAACGGAAGTGATGCATTATCTTCCGCAACACACAACAACGCTGTCTGCAGAAGTGAGATATAGTTGCACTCCGTGCCGTATATTCTACGACACAAAGGTACACCTAAAAGAACACGAATAAATAAAACTCACACACAACAGCGCCGATAAAATTGGAAAAAAAGCCACTATCTTTCTCACTAACAACAATGGGCTGAAATTTGATAACCAGATCACCGCTGTCTAACGAATGAAAATATTTCAGCTACGTGAGAAAAGTAATCGTCAGGATTCAAGCATACAAAGTATTGACCTTCTGAAACGAATGTTTTCTATTAACAGAAAGCGACATTGGTGTACCTACGGTGTGATAGAACAAGTCCTTTGAACATATCTCTAAAGAGAACGTGGTGACTAACTGCAATTTCCTGCACTCTAACGAGACACAAAAAGAATGACGTCACTAACACGCATTTTATGAGTATCGCCCACGACACTGTTAAACAAAGTATCTTGCTCAAACACATTTAGATAGTCTCGGAATATGACACAGTTTTCCTGAAAAATTAAAGAATAAATGTGAATGAAAGTATACGATTCAAAAAGAAACATGGGTTATTTACACTTTTGTGAGCACCAAACACACTAAGCGGTGACTGAACCAATGAAACTTCTTGTTTCAGATAAAGTAAAAACTGAACACAGGCAGCCTGTTACAAAGATTTTGAACCATTGCTATTGCTGTCTGTCTTCAGATTTCCCGAGAGTAATCTGTAACTCACATAGCGAGGCAAGCCCGACTGTCTGTACTTGTCTTGTAAGATTATAGTCACCGAATTCGCTGACCACTCAATCCTTCGGATATTGCTCTTCTCTGCGTGATGCTCGGGTAAGGGTGCTCAGCGTCGATAGGCACTGAAGCAACTTCCCATTCTCATTGTGAATCGTTGAACATGACATGTCCATACATCTATCAAATGTCATGCTCGCACATGATTGTACATGCAGTCTGCGTATCCTGTGATATGTACGCTTCTGCGTTCTAAGCTATTTCCAGATAGGTGTGCATTGAGAATACGTATCTACGAAAAAAAACTAGTTAGCTCTTCACATTAGCAAATCCTTTCAAGTTCTGAGTTTTTACTTTTTTTTGTTTCTGTTCCTTAACGAAGGAAAGACAGCGTTTAATGTCCGATAGATGATTAGGTCATTAGAGAGATCACAGCCGGGCTGAAGGAAAGAGACGAAAATCTCCTGTCTCCTTTCCAAAGGACACATCGCTATGTGTTTTCGGGTAACCACGGAAAACCAGTCTCTGGAAGGCCGGTGACCCCGCGTCCTGCCTAATGCGATTCCAGTGTCTTACTATTGCGCCACGTCGACCAGTGTGTTGATTTCAAAATAATCTTGAACAAGACCACGGTTGCGTTCGCATTAACCGATTTCGAGAAACCGCAGAATGCGAGTTCATAATACTGGCACATGTCAGCTGGTTCACCTAAGCCACCCACAGGAATAAGCTGGCGCAACAAGCTGGCGCCCGTACCAGTAACGCTATTGCGTTACAGGGCAAACTCAACTGAAGCGGAAAGAATGCGTTTCACTCAGAGCTGCTGAGTAACGTTTCGTCCGTGCAAGACTAGAACCGGGGCGCCACGGAACAATGCAAGAAAGCTGTCAATCTGAGATCTCACCGCTACAGACCGTAAGAAGCTTCACCTAACTCGAGAACTAACGAGCGGCCACAGCCAGTTCTCCTCAGGCATTTCTCGCGTCTCTCAGTGACTCTCGCATATAGTGGAAGATTAAAGTAGTAATATACACTGCTCTGCAAAACTTGAGGACGAGCTAGATAAAGTAAATTAACATATTAACTATTCGGTGGACATGAATGAAAGTACGGGAGCATGTTGCCGGAGGTCTCACAGTCGTGTACAGAAAGCTGGACGTCACATGGCGTGAGGTCAGCGTAACTACAGCGCCACATGGGACAAGAATTGCAAAACAAGGCAGTTGAAGGAACAGGAAAAGACAATGTGTGTCAATTAGCGGGCAATTACGGTGCACTGGGGTGGTGTTCATTACAACATGGTCAGCGTACAACATATGAATGACTTCACACAGGAAAGAAGCATCGGAAAGCTGGAGTAAAGATGAAGTGCGACGAGTGTAGAACAGGAGTTTGGTATTGCTCACAGCAGTGTTTCATTCAAATGCAAGGGACCGGTCGAGGTGGCACAGTGGTTAGCACACTGGACTTGCATTCGGGAGGACGGCGGTTCAATCCCGCGTCCGGCCATCCTCATTTAGGTTTTCCGTGATTTCCCTAAATCGCTTCAGGCAAATGTTAGGATGGTTCCTTTGAAAGGGCACGGCCGTCTTCCTTCCCCACCTTCCCTAATCCGATGAGACCGATGACCTCGCAGTTTGGTCTCATCCCCAAATCAACCCAACCCAACCCAACTCAGATGCAAGGGGAACGTTCCGAACCAGAGACATCGCTGCCTGAAGGAGAGGAGGTTGTCGACTATAGTCAACTTCACCAGTTGATGGCCGCTACATCGTGTAACAGTGCAAAAGAGCAAATGCAGCCGCATTTAAAAAGATAGCAAGGTACGCAGTCTCACGCTCCACAGTGGCGCGGCGACTTCATGGGGGTGGTCTCTTTGCCCGACGGCCAGTGCGTTGTGTTCTATAGACACGCACATCGACAGCACCGTTTGCGATGGTGCTAAGAGCATAGAGACTGGATCAACAAGGGGTGGGATCGTGTGCTCTTCTCGGATGAGCGCAGATTCAATCTGAGTAGTGATTCTGGACGTGACCTCTCATGGTGAGAGATGGGAATACGTAATGCACCCAACAACATTGTCGGACATGATTGTTTTGGTGGTCTAGGTGTTATGGTGTGGGGAGGCATAATGTTGCATGGATGTACTGACCTCCAACACGGTTCACCCGTTAACTGTAACACATATGCGTCTTTTAAGAGGTGCATTTGGCTCTGACTTCATTTTTAGGGATGCCCATGTGCGACCGCATCGAACAGCGCAGGCAGTGCAGCTTTTAGAACGAGAGGATATTCTGCGAATAGACTGCCTTCCTCCTGCCCCCGACTTCAGTCCCATCGAGCGACGTTTGGGATGCTTTGGGGTGACGCACCGTAGCACGTGCAAATGTTCCAACGACCATCGAGCCGTTGCCAACCACGCTGGTGAAGAAAGGGAACGTCCGATCATAAAAACTCCTTAAAACCTTACAGTGAGAATGGAAGCACGTTGCAGAGCATGTTTTACTGTCCGTGGTGTTCACACAATCTATTAAGAACCATGTCCCGCCTTCTGTAATGTCTTGGAGATCATCATAGCATTTGAGAACTGTTTCACGCAGGAGGATCGTACAAACATACCGCCGTTTGAGTCTCGTACAGATTCCCGTATGGACGACATAGTGATAGACATCCCTGGGGTTGTGAAGTAGCTGAATGGGTTGAAAATAAATAAATCGCCAGGTCCTGATGGGATTCCAATTCGGTTTTACAGAGAGTACTCTACTGCATTGGCTCTTTACTTAGCTTGCATTTATCGCGAATCTCTTGCCCAACGTAAAGTCCCGAGCGACTGGAAAAAAAGCGGAGGTGACGCCCGTATATAAGAAGGGTAGAAGGACGGATCCTCAAAATTACTGACCAATATCCGTAGCATCGGTTTGTTGCAGGATTCTCGAACATATTCTCAGTTCGAATATAATGAATTTCCTTGAGACAGAGAAGTTGCTGTCCATGCATCAGCACGGCTTTAGAAAGCATCGCTCCTGCGAAACGCAATTCGCACCTTTTTTCACATGATATCTTGCGAACCATGGGTGATGGGTATCAGACGGATGCCATATTCCTAGACTTCCGGAAAGCGTTTGACTCGGTGCCCCACTGCAGACTCCTAACTAAGGTGCGAGCATATGGGACTGGTTCCCAAGTATGTGAGTGGCTCGAAGACTTCTTAAGTAATAGAACCCAGTACGTTGTCCTCGATGGTGAGTGTTCATCGGAGGTGAGGGCATTATCTGGAGTGCCCCAGGGAAGTGTGGCAGGTCCGCTGTTGTTTTCTATCGACATAAATGATCTTTTGGATAGGGTGGGTAGCAATGTGCGGCAGTTTGCTGATGATACTGTGGTGTACGGGAAGGTGTCGTCGTTGAGTGACTGTAGGAGGATACAAGATGACTTGGACAGGATTTGTGATTGGTGTTAAGAATGGCAGCTAACTCTAAATATAGATAAATGTAAATTAATGCAGATGAATAGGAAAAAGAATCCCGTAATGTTTGAATACTCCATTAGTAGTATAGCGCTTGACACAGTCACGCCGATTAAATATTTGGGCGTAACATTGCAGAGCGATATGAAGTGGGACAAGCATGTAATGGCAGTTGTGGGGAAGGCGGATAGTCGTCTTCGGTTCATTGGTAGAATTTTGGGAAGATGTGGTTCATCTGTAAAGGAGACCACTTATAAAACACTAATACGACCTATTCTTGAGTACTGCTCGAGCGTTTGTGATCCCTATCAGGTCGGATTGAGGGAGGTCATAGAAGCAATTCAGAGGCGGGCTGCTAGATTTGTTACTGGTAGGTTTGATCATCACGCGAGTGTTACGGAAATGCTTCAGGAACTCGGGTGGGAGGCTCTAGAGGTAAGGAGGCGTTTTTTTCGTAAATCGCTACTGAGGAAATTTAGAGAACCAGCATTTGAGGCTGACTGCAGTTCAATTTTACTGCCGCCAACTTACATTTCGCGGAAAGACCACAAAGATAAGAGAGATTAGGGCTCGTACAGAGGCATATAGGCTGTCATTTTTCCCTCGTTCTGTTTGGGAGTGGAACAGGGAGAGAAGATGCTAGTTGTGGTACGAGGTACCCTCCGCCACGCACCGTATGATGGATTGCGGAATATGTATGTAGATGTAGATGTCATAAATAGCGGTGACTTCAGCGTAATTACTGTCTTTGGGTCGTTTCTGTTCGTCTCAATTCGTTCCCCCCCCCCTCCTCAGTTACCTTCTGTATTACACTGTAGCATTTCTTTCTATGTATGGTCCAAGTTTCGTCGAGCTATGTTATTAGGCAGTGAGACATCATGCGAAAGTTACTTTCGCCCTTAAGTTTTGTGCACACCAGTGTATAACTGTAGCACCTGGCATAGCACTAAAACAATCAGAGACATCAGCGAATTGATTGAGTTTCTTCCAATCTGCAGTTCTTTAGAATGCTGCTGTCTATCTCCCGCCATCCACTTCAAACTGTTGATTTTTTTATGCGTAGGGGTTTCGGCAAGGAAGTAACACATGTCGTTATATGCTAAGACTATTAGGCAAGAAGAGTGGCGCAATGTGCGTATGTTCCGTGTTTTCTGCACACGCTGTTCAACTGCTGTACGGATAACAGGTACATCACAGTGTACAACTGAAATGGCATGGCAACTGGAAACGTCCTCCAAAGTGGAAGTACGCGGGACAGCCCGATTCTTGTGGATAAAACGTCCCAACTCCACATATATTTACGTTGAAATTCTAACGGTGTACGGGCCAAATGCCACGTCGCATCGGGCCAGAGTGAAATGGTGGCAACAATTTCACCAAGACCGCATAGACGTGTGTGATGGTGATAGTGAAGTTTAGGTCTTGCACCATGTCCTTTCCATTTTTTTGGTAAGCCGAAAGGAAATCTGGGGGAAACGCATTCCCCAGCGACGATTACGTTCACTCAGTGGTTCTCGAATGGCTCCGTGATGAACGAACGGATATCTATCGTCGAGGAACTGAAGGACTGGTAGAACGTTCCAACCGTTACTTACATAGACATGGTGATCAAATAGTGTCTTGTGTTTGTGTCATTTTGATGAGTAATGCAGCATTCAGTAAGAGCTACATGGCCTGCCATAATAATGTGTAAATTACTTTCTGAAGCCTTGTCGTATCTTGACTTCGTTTATTTTGCTTCTGTGACATAGTTACACAGACGATTTTTTGAATGATTAACTGATGAGAGGTCATACACCAGAAACCACAAGACATCGTCAGTACAGTATTACTCTCACATAGTCATTGTCGCAACCCTGCCGGCTTCGCGTGAAGATCGGACGCTACGCCCTACCGCACGACACGAAATTCCTGAGGGCCATGGGTAGCTAGCAGTTCATTACTTGGAATCGGAGGAGGATAAAATACAAACATAAAAATTATTTTCCCGACAGTAGCAATATGATTGGCTAGAAGAAGAGACAAAGACGACCCGTATATGAGTGTATCAACTTTCTACAAAGTCATTCAAAAAGAAATATTAATGACGGGATCCCGAAGTAAGCCAAATTTGACACTGAAGAAGACGAAGAATAACAGCGATGCGTTATGTCGCCCCCATCCTACTGCTCATGCCACGAAATGTATGGTCACTGAGAAGCGAGATCAAGAGCTATGTAACTACTGACGGGATCCTTGTCTAGCATTGTCAGAAATCTCTCGTACGATCGTAAAACTGACCAATATGACGATGTGTTCCGAACGTGGAAGAAAATTCTAAAAATTTTCAGGATAAAACGAAAAGAAAAATGATTGTTTTCTTGGAAAGAAATGGTTTTAACTCTGTCGAAAGTGACGTCGGTAAGACGGGGAATTGGGAAGTAGGAAAAAACGTCACATTCGCTTCGAGCGGAACACGAGAGATGGGTAACACACATCACGATCGGGGTGTATCTTCGCAATCTCCACGTTCCGTTAGAATGTTAGTTAAAAACCTGCAGCGGCTTCGCAACTTAATTACTTAATGCTTACAGGATAATTCGGGCGCGAATTAACTGACACATCGCGGACAAGTTTCCATGATTTTCATGACTCATTTGGAGGCTCAAAACTGTGTTATAGCTCAATATAATCACAATGAAGTTAAGGAGCGGAGGAAATTCCGGAAAATTCCGCAAGAACAAAGCGAGTTCGGATGGCTGTTTATCCCTGATCCTCTTTCCGTACGCTCAACACGTTTTTCTCGTGTTTTTTTTTTAAGTTACTAGGAAAAAAGTTCAACAGCGAAAGACAAATTGTTTATATTGCCAGCCAGCAATAACGTGACACACAACCAGAGAAATTTTAATTATATTACGAGGGTCACTCCAAAAGAAATGCACACTATTTTTGTAAATATACAGTTTTCATTCTGCATGTGTGAAAGTTTTACAGTGTGTAGATACATCCTTCCCACTTGTTTTCAAATTTAGTTCAACCTGTTCCCGTGAGTGGCGCCGTCACAGCATGTCTTCAAGATGACTGCTACACTTTACGTTTGTCAGAAGCAACGTGCAGTCACAGAATTCCTGTGCTGTGAAAACGATACAGTGAGAAACATCCTCAAGAGGTTGAAAAACGTGTATGGAGATGGCTGCTGTCGATCGCAGTACAGTTAGTCGATGGGCAAGCAGGTTACGTGATGAAAGCGGGCACGGCAATATTGAGGATTGTCCTCGCAGCGGCAGGCCTCGTACTGCACACACTCCAGACAATGTGCAGAGAGTTAACGAATTGGTGACTGCTGACAGACACATCACAGTGAACGAATTGTCACGCTACGTTGGGATAGGGGAAGGAAGTGTTTGCAGAATCCTGAAAGTGTTGGCGATAAAAAACATTTGTGCCAGCTAGGTTCCCAGGATGTTGACAGTGGCTCACAAAGAAACAAGAAAAACAGTATGCAGCGAACTTTTGGAACAGCACGAGAATGGTGGAGATGAATTTCTTGGAAGAATTGTGACAGGTGATGAAACATGGCTCCATCATTTTTAACCAGAGACGAAGAGGCAATCAATGGAGTGGCATCATGCAAATTCACCCAAGAAAAAATTCAAAACCACACCTTATGCTGGAAATGTTATGGCTACGGTGTTTTCCGATTCCGAAGGACTATTTCTTGTGGACATCATGCCAAGTGGAACCACCATAAATTCTGGTGCATATGTGACGACACTGAAGAAACTTCAAGTTCGACTGAGTCGTGTTCGACCACATCGGCAAAATCAGGATGTTTTGCTGTTGCACGACAATGCACGGCCACATGTCAGTGAAAAAGCCATGTGACTATCATCTCTTTGGGCAACTGAAAGACTCTCTTCGTGGAACAAGGTTTGAAGATGATGACTCCCTTGTGCACGCTGCCAAACAGTGGCTCCAACAGGTTAGCCCAGAATTTTACTGTGCGGGTATACAGGCGCTGGTTCCAAGACGGCGTTAAGGCAGTTGAGAGGGATGGAAATTATGTGTAGAAATGAAAATATTGTTCCTAAAGGATGTATCTACACACTGTAAAACTTTCAAACATGTAGAATAAAAGATGGATTTTTAAAAAAATAGTGTGCATTTCTTTCGGAGTGACCCTCGTAGTAGAATGAGAGAAATAGTGGCAGAAATCAAACAGTGTGTGTCTTGCCCAGATAGCATCGGTTAGAGAATTCCTAAAGTTTGAACGAAAGAGGTCGAATGGTCAAGACAGGAAAGAAAAAAATGTAACTATGTAGAACTCTAATACAGTATCATATAAGACTGATACTAAAAGATCGGAAACGACATGCACTGCGCCTGACTATGTAAGTGTCACAGGTTATGGAAACATTCCTAAAGCAGAAGGTCAGGGTGCGTGCCCCACCCCCAACATAGAGTGAGGTGCCCTTCACGAAGCGACTGCCACCACACACGCGGCCTGCTCCTAGGCCTGCTCTGCGGAAGGCACAATAATGCGTGCTGGATCGCTTATCAAACGATTTCACAGCTCGAGTAGCAGCAGAGAGCCGGTGGCCTGTCACATCGGTGGAGATTTGCTGTGTGTGTGTGTGTGTGTGTGTGTGTGTGTGTGTGTGTGTGTGAGAGAGAGAGAGAGAGAGAGAGAGAGAGAGAGAGAGAGAGAGAGAGAGAGCGCTAGCTTTGAAGCACCTGTGCCAAGAGTGAAGGGGCGTATCGGTTTTCAATCAACGACCGGTGCGAGTCTCTGTCCAATTATTTCCATGAAAACAGACGATATTTATAGCCACGTAAAGTAGTTCACACATGCGCACACACACTGTTATCCGAGGCAGCTGCTCCCGACCTTAAAGATGAACTACTTATACAGGAGAAGTGGCAAAATTACAGAAAGACATTACAAATCTCCCACTACCAGAACTAAACCGTAAGTGTGAATGATTATTAAGTGGAAAAGTGTTGTGTCTCATTTATAAAACCTTACCATATCGGTGATGAAATGTGATATCGATCGTGTCAATAAAATCCTTCTAGGTATCTTAGCGCGTCATACGCAATAAAATAACCAACGTATCGGCTGTTATTCCGGGCGGACTTAATAAGGGTTATATCGATCCTCGAGATGAATGCCACTCTACCACAAGCCACCACTGACGATAACTCGGGCGTACTAACCATCACTGTTAAGTGCATCTAGTATGACAGACATTATGTTTAACACATCACTTGGTAACGCGGTTATTGGAGACAGTAATTGGTTCATATCAAACCTGTCAGTCGACATCTCTGACCAATCACTGAAGTTCATCGCGGCAAAATTTTGCAGAACATTAGGAAGGCGTTCCCTATTTAATGTTGTTTTCATGTTCTGTCAAGCACCAACGGAAAATTTACTAGAATTATGTTTATTTCAGCGATGTATCGCGAATGATATGCCACGATTAATGAACGAATTCTTGTGGGAACGTGAAACACGGAGAACCCTCATTTGTGTATGAAATGTTCCCATGTCACTGCGCCCACCTGGTGGGGCGGACTAGAATCCAGACAGGCACAATTACGGACTTCCATATTTTAAGGTCACGCGTGAGGCCGTTCGACCGTTTGCTCCCGAGTGTGAAAGTGTAGACAGCGATTCCTCACCTTACCGGGCGGCAATTCTCGCCATCAGAGAACTGTTTTAGGGGGCGATGTGATCCTACTTGTGGATCGCACGATATGACCATTGTGTCGATATCACACTGCCTACACACATACTCCGCAAGTCACTGTACAATGTGTGATGGAGGGTGCTTCGTACCACGCCTCTGTATGTGCCCTATCTCTCTTACCTTGCTCTCATGGTTCCTACGCGAGATGTACGACGCTGGAAGCAGGATTGTCACACAGTCTTACTCGAATACAGGTCATCTAAATTTACCCAACAATGTTTGGCAAGAACAATGTTCTCTTTCTTCCACAGATTCTCTTTCACTTCGCTAAATGCCTCTGTTCACTTTAGTAAGGACTGTGCCGACCAGTTACGATACTAGCAGTGTCTTCGAATTCGTTCGTTGGTTGATGGTACGCCTACTTCATAGGGCCCCCAACGCTGAGCAGCATTCTAGAATTGGTTGCACTGGTGTTTTGCAATCTATTTCCTCTACAGATGTAGCGTCAGCCCGGGTGATCGCGACGGACCGCGCTTTGGGCCTATGGTCTAACTGCGACGTTTGTCCATTCACGTTGGCAAACTTCGGTTCACCATTTTGAACCAGAATCCAAAAGGTAAAGCATGAAACAAAGATCTGTGGGAAAGTGACTCAAATAACAAAACAAAGATTTCTTTGCATCAGGTACATAAAGAAATAGTTCTTTGTTGGGAGAAGTATTAATATTGGAGGGGATTATGTTGAGAAGGAGTAAAAGTCTCGCTTTTGTACAAATGCATAGCTTTTTCTGCATCAATGTGTCTATTTTATTATCTAATGTCTGTTGTATTGAAAGATCTAGAGTTAGACTGTTTTCATTACAAACTGTAAGATCGTTTCACGTCACTTCGATCTTAATTCACCATCAACGTTAAGACTGAAATGATGTGGGATGGCACTCTGTATCAACTCCTTTTATATGAAGTTCTGTTGGCAGACTGTGCCTGAAACGCATAAACAAATTTTTAACGTATAAACAAATTTTTGTCGTTGTTAGCGACCGCATAAAGCGATGAGAAGCTAATTTTCAGTATGCATATCCTGATTGTACGGCTCCTGCGCGACTTTATGTTGCAACCGACAATTATGCTTGTTTATCACAGCAGTACGCTGTATGCTTACACCTTTCTGTAGACGATTTAATATCATCCACAGCCGACTGTCATTTCGTTGTGGAGGTGATACGAGCAACAGGCTATCGCATTACTGTGCACCCCCACTACTCCCCTTCGGAATTCGACTGTGCATTTCCCATAAACTATTACTCTGAACGCAAATTAATGTTCAGATATGTGAATATATTTCATCGTTTTAGCTTTGATGAAGACATGTAAAAAACGCTTATCACTTCTATGTGGACAAACTGCTTGATCTGAACCCCTGAAATGTTAGACAAGTCCAAAAGTAGTAAAAAAAGTCTACAAATACTGTTGATCAGCTAATTTTTACCTGAAAATTGGGGTCGCACAAATAGCGCAAAGTCGGAACGATAAACAGACATGCCAACTACTGTCCTTACAGCTCCTTGGTCCTTCTGGAGACACTTTGCAAGCTCGAGGTCGCGGTCGCGAGCGTTGACGAAGTCGTGGTGTGTTTATGGTCGAACTGATGCAATGACAGTAGACTATCCAGGTGCTCCCCGTTATTGTTGCCCAACTTCTCAATTTTTTTAACAGTAGTGCACACTGCACTTCAGTTTGAATTAAGTACGAATTACTGAAAATCGTAATATTCAAACAGCCTGCCAAGACACACGCTTTACCCCAAGAACATGGTTTTTCATTAAATAATGGATTATTTACGCCTTTAATGCCATGAATAATAATTTTTCATAATAATTGACACAAATAAATATTTCTCATACTGGAAATAAGCCTTTTATCGCTGTTTGCAAAATACCACATAAGGCAAATTTCAAAGGACGTCTCTTGAAGACAGTATCAAACTGAATAATCTCACTTAGCGAACGTAAATCTCAATTGCTGTGCTGTAAATGCGTTTAAAATTACAGGGGAATTCATGTTTGTGGTAAGTATGTTAAATCGAGTGTTGTTGTCTTCTTTATGATAGCTTTTTATTTGTCAAGATCTCACGAAAGGATGCATCGATTTTTAGTTTCAACCAGTAACATGGCCCTCTTCAGATCACATAACAAAAAGCCGTGCCCACACCGACTACTGAAACACGACGCTTTGTCACAATCATATTTACAATTCGAAACTCGAAAATTCAAAACTATAATTTTTGACTTTGAAACTGTAAACACGTTTGTGCTTCAGTAGTCGATGCACCCTTCCTGGCGGTCTTGGCAAATAACAATATCTCGTAAAGAAGACTACAATACTATATGTTGAATCTGCAGATATTTGCAGACTAAATCGTATCGTCTGCTGTCAAATGAAATAAGTCAGTGTTCAGGCTCTGTGTGTTACGATAAGTTTTATGATCAGTTTACTGCAATATCTTTTCAGCTACTCCGAATTTTATTCACCAGTAGCTATTTATATGAGCAGCCAGTTCATTACAATATACATTTTTTTCAATTTCTGAATTTTAATGACCAGTAGTTTGAAAAGTAGGTGTTTTATTTTGATTCATTTTCGTTTTTAGCCGCGCGGGATTAGCCGTGCGGTCTAAGGCGGTGCAGTCATGGACTGTGCGGTTGGTCCCGGCGGAGGTTGGAGTCCTCCCTCGGGCATGGGTGTGCATGTTTGTCCTTAGGAGAATTTAGGTTAAGTAGTGTGTAAGCTTAGGGACCTTAGCATTGTAGTCCCATAAGATTTTACAGACATTTGAATATTTTTTTTTCGTTTCTACGTGAGGTTCAAAATGGTTCAAATGGCTCTGAGCACTATGGGACTTAACTGCTGTGGTCATCAGTCCCATAGAACTTAGAACTACTTAAACCTAACTAACCTAAGGACATCACACACATCCATGCCCGAGGCAGGATTCGAACCTGCGACCGCACCAGTCGCGCGGTTCCGGACTGAGTGCCTAGAACCGCTAGACCACCGCGGCCGGCCTTTCTACGTGAGGTTGCGCTGTCACAAAACAATGACTGAAGACACGATGGCGTTAATGTCCTATCATACAGACGTCAAAACTAGTGTTCAAAAACCACTTATATTATCTTAAGGATCAAATAAATTAAGCCACTGTAGATTACAGCTCTATCTGCCTTTAACAAAATTAGGCAGCTTACATCTGATGATAATATTGTCGTAAAAAGCGAAAAATCGTGACATTTGACGGATTACAAGTCTATCCGCTTATGCCGAAATGAGGAACTTTTGTCCACTGCAGTAAGATGACAGCGGATATGTGTCCCCAGTAATTCTTGAGTACCAACGTGTCTATAGTAATTCACATTTTGGTGTTTACGTTTCACTATTAGTTCATACTTTATGAAATTTTACAGTGGTACAAGGCAATTTTCAGATTTCTTTCTGTCTGCGGCCCACTTGCAAAGCACTAGCTCTACCTTACGTGAACTGTTTTTTAGAAAAACTGGCAAAAGCCGAGATGCTGGAGATATAGACGTTTTATAGCCCTAGATATGTGGCTAAACTATCCTTACCATAAGAAAGGCTCATTCCAAAAATTTTACGTAAGAGCTTTCAACTTTGCAATTATCAGGACGCAATTATATCTTCATTACACAACTACACATATAAACATACAACAACACTGTTACATAACTCACAGGGTACTTTATCTAGTTTTACAATGTTTTCTATGGCAATAAACATAGACAATTCTAATTATCAAGCAGAATCGACGTGAAGTCAGTAATGTATTCGGTATATACACTGAATGAAGCTTGCCCACAATATGATGTCTGGTAGCATACACCTAGACAGATTTGGATAGCAGCACTAGAGTGAGATTTCTCTTGTTGGAAAAGCCGAGACTTCGAAATATCACAAGATTTTTTTGGCGTCTCCGTGATCGTCTACTAACTTTCGGAACCAGACTTGAACTATCCTTCCAAATTTATTGCCTATTTTCTTGTAATTTTGAAGAAACATTCTGAACATAAAGGTGACAACATTCTGAACGTAGTAAGTGACAATGAGAAAATTTAATTTTGTGACAGCAAGAAAGTCATTTTACTTATAAATTGCTACAATTCCTCTTATCTTTCGCCCTGCCAACAATATGCTATTCTTTCCGCGTTAACTGTTACTATAGCACTGAGAAATGTTCTACGCATCGGCGTTTCACTACCTCTGTAACATCGTGTTTGTTTTCTAGTGCGAATTCAACTTTTACAGCAAGCTGGAGCATCGCTGAAAAAGTGGATTGTGTAAAATAATTTGTATTGTCCCTTCTCCTACACAGCTCGAAAGAACCACAATGAAATTCAGTAATGCCGTCTCAAAAAAAATCTCATTTCGTATTGCAGTTTTTGTGTAGACTGAATGTTGGAATATGCCAAACTTAATTAATTATTACTATAATAGTATTACTGATGTTGTTATTTGTTCGTGCTTAGAAAGTCTTACTCGCTTATTTTCGATTTTTTTTATGTCGAACTGGAAAGGTGGATGTGTTTGATGTTCATCTCACGCAACATTCTCCTTTACCTAAGCTGTTCACTTAATTTTCAGAGTAAAAGGAGAACTCCCAGCGGCAAAAGCTGATAACAAGGAACCCGCACTCTAGGCATAAATCTGCAACCATTTATGATGATTTACCACTGTAACGACAAAGCAATTCACGTCGGAGTATGTTACCCCACCATGTAACGAGGAAATTCGCTGAAACCACCAGAAAGCCTCGAATGCGCGGCACTGATTAGCCTAGAATGACTTTCTATTGTTTCATATGTTGGCGTCATCGGATTAACTGAAATTGGCAGAAAAGAATTCGTGCCACGGGGATTCTGATGAATTTGTAACGAAGTAGGAAAAGGTTGAAATGCTACGTTCTTCTGGCTTTTGGGTCAAAATCCGAGAGTTACTGGCTAATAATTACACGTATGACGTATTATACTGAAAACAAATCATAGGTTCCCTGACAGCCACGATTCAGAATGTTGGGCGAGTAGCAAATTTACTGCTTTGATAATGCCGAATTACTTTGTAAAATTTCATCTAGAGGCTTATAAGAACAAATTGGTGGAGAAAAATTCTTCCCGAGTTGTTTATTCTTCGTAGTTGAAATGTGATTTCACTTAACAACGGGACGACCTGCGAGAGCTTCAGTAAATTCAACGAGTTAGGAGCTCAGGGTACGCAAGATGGACGTATTCATTTGCATACTGCCATTAATAATAAGTTGGTACATCTGTCGTCTGTTCTCTACTTAATGTGAGGGTTTTCCGGAAATATTATAATATTTGCGATGGGGGAGTTGCAGTGCTTTCAGTGACAAAAGTCCAGGGTGATAAAAAAGCCGACAATACTGTACCTACAGATCTCATAGGTGAAAATGAGTAGATCATACACTAGTTCAGAGGCCGTCTTGAACGACACGACAGAAATATGACATCCGTACGGACTGTAAAATTTATTTCGAATGCGGAGAGAAGATAAAACTTTGCTGTGTCCCTGTGTGTGGGATCATAATTCATAAGAAATCCACTGTGGAGGTAGGCGGTGGGCGGAGTATTGGGGATGCAAGAGGTGCATGATATTGTGAGAGACTGTAACTCTTACTTATCAGCTCCAATACGAAGAAATTAAATCGTCTATACAAAAGTTTAAGTATAGGGCGTGTATTGCTGTGATTACACAGTATGTGAGAGATCTACAGTAGATTTCAGCACCAGCTGCCCATTTCTGCAGTCGCATCGTATTCCAAGATGATGCTGTGGGTCACTGTGTGTAAACAAACTGTACATTAATTAATTAACTTCTTTTTATTTAAGGACTGGCTATCACTGAGTACTTTATTAGAAAGACCAATAAATTAGTTTCCTATATAAGCTTGATTTACCAGTCGTTTCGAACAATTACGCCTCGATGATTGTCATACGAATATTCTGTTAATCCACAGACTGAAACAGAAATAAAATAATGACAGCTATGAAGAGTAAGGCCATTCATTTCATTTCCCCTGCTCTTAATGTGTACTGTTTCTGTTGAATTTCACACATTTGCTTGCACCTTTCGTATTTCGGGTATCTGCCAATTTGCGAGATGCTTCTGCTAAGCCTTTGAAGCGCAAGCTTTACTCCTGAACTGCTAGCCTGCTCAGGAAACTCATCGGCTGTGCAAATGTTTTCCTTCCTGCTGCGAGAATGATTGGGACTTGGCAACATTGTAGATTACGTCTGGCTGTCCTGTGACAGTCGAGATACTTCGTGGAGTGACACATAATTAGCCTGCTAAATTCATTCGATATTGTCTTCGTATTTCAATTAAATATTGTGAATTGTTTTCATTTATGGTGTGTCATCTATCAAATACATGTTTTTAGTTCAGAAAGGTCGTTCCACGCAGAAACTACAAATTTCGTCTTCACTGCGAATTATCTCTCCTAGATATCACTAGCACTATAAGGGAACGGTGAACGTTGCAATAGGTCGCTAGGTCAGCGGAAACGATGTCGCACTGCGAATGTATCTATGCTGCGAGACTGCAGACCCCGGGCCTCCTCTGTTGATTTGTTAAACACTTTCTGACATTTCGTTGCTAACCTGGAGATGATGGAAAACATACAATTTGTATCAAAACTAAATCCTAAAGTTCATGTGGAACTAAGAAGTAGAAAGTCAGCAAACTATGAAACTTCGGTCAGAAATTACGTCAGATTTATTTTCTTATGACTTTGGAAGGAGGAATTCAGATTCAGCTGACTAGTTTGTGATTTACATTCGGCGATGATACAAGTATTTTTTCCCCTCTATCCGTCCAATTTTTAACGGACAGGAAGTAGTTACTGATGAAATCGCTTCGGTATCCTGATACAAGGACGATAAATAATCCGAAACAGAGAGGAAAGCAAAGCGGAGCCAGAAACGTTTAACTCCTTTTTCAAATATTCCTTTACAGAGGAGGATCAAGCAGTATTGTCCCAGTCGCAAACATGAGTTACATAGAAATTAATTTCGTTATAGATGGGAAACACAATGCGACGCCATTCTAACGCTGAAGGTGCTCAACAAGAGCACGTAATAGTCGGCGCTGCATGGCTGTACCCTAGAAGAAATGTTGCAAAACCTCTTCACCTCTAATCTCAGTAGAGTTACTCCCAGCAAACTCGAGGATGCACAGACAGATCTTCTGAGTGCCATCTGATCGTCGACGACAGTGACAAATGAATCATTAATACTACAGCCGCTCAGTATACACATACTCTACTCTGGTGCCACTGAGTACAATCCCTTAGGGCGTTGCATTTTTTTTCCAGCAGTGTATTATGAATGTTTTAGTAAAGAACATGTTGTAATTAACAATGGATAATCTATGGTGCACTACAAATAAGTAACGACGAATTATTAATTATATTGGAGCTATTCAATACCATTCACCGTCGTTTAACATGTGTACGACTAGATGCTTACGATTACTGCAGCAACAAAAATTTGCGTACAGCTCTCTGGCCACATCCAGACACGAATGCGACCAAAGCAAAGAATAAAATCGAATCATATAAAATAAGCGCGGGAGATACATTCGCACCAGCGATTTAGCATCACCTTTGACTAGTATTATAGTTATTGTAACAAAGATAAATTAATCACGTACAAACTACATAAATCTACCTCGAAATACAATATCAATGAAATCTTGTAGAACCTTAGAACATGCTTTGAGATATGTAGGTAGGTAACGAAGTATCTCGAACACTGAGCCAACCAGTATGCATCCCAGAAACATTGGTTCCATGAAACTCAAGTCAAGCTTCTCTCACATAGCTCAAGGCAGTCAGACGGACGCAGTATTTCTTGATTTCCAAGAAGTATTTGAAATAGTACACACCAACGTTATTAAGGGGTTTATGATCATATAGGGTACTAAATGAAATTTGTGACAGGGATGAGGATTTCTTGGTACGGAGGATTCAGTACGTTATCTGGGATAGTGAGCCATCGACACATGTAGTTAGGGTTGCTGGTTTAGTGGTAAGGCACGTGCCCGAAAACTGAAAGGTCACGGGGTCGAATCCCAGTCGGAGAGCGGAATATTTCAATGTGCTTTTAACCTGGGTTTCACCTCTCAACGACGTGAACATTCGCTAGAAACGACACATAGTTCAGAATCGATTTAAACCGCAGGTATCCTTTCCCCGGTCGGATTACTGGTGTAGGTCAGGGACACACAAGTCGCAGAAGTGCCGTCCAATTGAAAGACCTTTACCTGGCCGTCGAGTAGCATGGAATTATTATTATTATTATTATTATTATTATTATTATTATTATTATTATCATCATCAATAACATATAGGTAAGTAAATTTTGAAGTGCTCCCAGAATGTGTGTTGGTTGCCTCGCTTTTCAAATTGTATATTAATGATCGCCCGCAATATTAGTAGTGACCTCAGACTTACAGAGGATGATGCGTAACGAAGTACAATCGGAGAAAGCTGCACGAATATTCAGTCAGTTCTTGATTACAGAAGTAGTACAAAGATTAGCAACTTGATAAATATGTACACAAATGTGAAATGTGTACTTCATAGCGGAGAAAAATAACATACTATTTCTACAACATCAATAAGTCAGAAGTGGAATCAAATATCCGGGTATAACAATTTTTTTGGAAATGAAAGAGAATGACCACAGAGGCACACTCTTCAGTACAACTGGTGGAAGACTTCGGTTTATTTGTAGGAGAGTCGAAAAATGCAATGAGTCTACAAATGAGACTGCTTACAAAGCGCCTACCTAGTTTATTCCTATAGTGTGTGAAACTCATTAGAAAGAGGACTAACAGGAAATAGTGAACGTGTACAAAGAAGAGAAGCACGACTGATCACATGTTTGACTCACGGGATAACGTAAAGGGAATGTTACTATGTTCCGAGAACCACAATTAAATGTGGAATCTAGGAATATTTACAGCCCCATAGGTAACACTAATTACAGAGAGTACAGTGCCATTCAGGGAATAATTTTTCCCGCACTCTATACGTCAATGGTACAGTCAAGAAACCCTGATACGTTTACTATGAGGAGTACACTCTGCCGGCCATCTCTTAGTGATTTGCAGCTTATGGGTGTAGATGCAGAAGATGAACCAACACATCCTACTATTACTCGACGATGATATTGTGCTGTAAAGAGGGCAAGACCTGTAAACAAGCAACAGAAGCGTTGCTCACAGTGTTTTAGAGATTTTTGATATATTACATATGATAACAACAGCGATCCACCCACACTCCCATGTTACTCTTCAGTCGAGTGAGTGCACAGTGGCTAAGGCATTGGACTTACATTTTGAAGAAGCGGCTTTTAAACCCAGTCCAGCTACACACATTTACATTTCATGACATTTCCTAGATAACGTAAGATGAATTCCTAGGTAACATCTTTCAAAAAACCACTTTTTTTTTCCTACCCCGTCCACTGTCCAGTACGAGTTTGTGCTCCGTCTCCAGTGACGACAACATTGAAAGAACTTTAAAACCCAGTCTTCTTTCCTTTTTGTTTGGCACTCCAGAATGTTTCTTTCGTTTATTGATGAATACTCGTCGTTCTGTGAGAGCCCTATCTGTCAAATATTTTTTCCCAGAGAATCGTGCATTTGCGAAGATATCGTATCTTATTTATCAGTGGATACGTTGATACGGTGTCGAATACCTTTCAGAAATAAAGATCTATGGAATCTGACTGTTGGCCTGCGTTCGCTCTTTTCCAATATATCGCGAGTGGTAAGTTCAGAAAGCACTCAGTTCATAAAAGATGCCTCGGTCTAATTAGTAACAAAGACAGCAAGGCACATTCACATACATAGGTACCATCAAAATGCTATAACGGTTTTTTGAAACAAGAAACGAAAACTTGATCTTACTAAATTTGTCGATTTTCGTCTCTGTATTAATCTCCTATGGTGGTGAAATGAGAGGTCTTTAGTCACTTTTTTGTGAGCATAAGTGTCCGAGAAAGTATTTTTATAAGATTGTATATGTTGGACTTGCAGTTCAACGACGTACTGTAAAGACGATAGAGGTTTTCCTGCTTTAGGGATTTTATCTGTCAATCATCGTCACAAGGAAGCGAAAGGTTTTGTGCTGCAAGTAGCCAACTACTTATCACCGATGTCGCACTTAATCATGATTAATCATCTAGATTATTCATCTTGACTTAACAACGAGGAGACAGTCTTCCATTAATACCACGCAGACATGTAGAGACTCGCCTGCCAATTATGTATTTGTTATATAATTTATCTCAGTTTGTATGCGCTGCACTGCGTATGAGCAATGGCGTCGTTTAATATGCGCGACTTTCGATTTATTCAATAGGATGAAATAAAAGGCTAAAGCTTGGAAAATTCGCAACTGCCACTTCAACTGGAGAAAAATCTTACAAAAAGCAAAAAGCTTGACACTTGTACCTAATGTAAAAGCCTAAGAATCGACTAACAATGCTTTGTTGGACGACAGAAACTTTCCTCTTTCACAACCTTCGAATATGTTTGCATCACTGTACGCTAGATTCACAATTAGAAATAATTTTCAAGTGACACTCATACTCTCAGAGTGTACGCGGGTCAGGTACAATCCAGAATGCAGTCTATGTCAAACTGAAAGCAGGTAAGAGTCGACTGGCGAAATGACACTAAGCAGCTGTCAGATAAACTACAATGACTAAAGTAGTAAATTATTTAAGTTTCTGTGACCGGTGTTCGAGCGAGAATAGGAAATAGTGGGGCGAGAGAGATGTGGCAGGTAAAGGAGATATGTCCGCTGGGGCAGGAGACGGAATTTACTGTCAGACAGACGGCTGAGTGACTGGCAAAACGCAGATTCCGTAGTTCACCAATGGCCTCTTAACGACTCCTCCCCCCCCCCCCCCCCCCCGCGCAAAGCCGATTTAAATTCCATGCGTCAGTCAGAGGGCGACTTGTCAGCGCTGCTGACACAGCCTTCCCCCTTCCCCCAATTGCTTCAGCTTGTGCTTCTGGCGGCTCCTTCGCCGCACTACATTTCCTATACCGAGTGCATCATATTGCTTCTCTCTTCTAGCAGATAGCATCGTTATCTCTAACAGGAGTTCAGTGGACACTGAAATTAAGAAAAAATCACGAGCAGAATTCATTGCAAAACCCAGTAAAGTACTGGAAATGAAAGCGAACTTACTACAGGATGAGTCAAAAAGGACTTTACAACTTTGGAATGATACAGAAATTTATTGACATAACTGACAGAATCGGTTGATATTAATCTTTGGAAAAAATTACATGAACAATGTAACAAAGGACGAGGAACTGTGCATTAGCACTTAACGACCTTGTTGAACTGTTACGGACGTAGCAATGATAGTATAATCGCATTATTGGAAGTTTCACCGCATTTGCATGGACTCTGGAAAGTTTAGAATAAGGATGAATACGTTGCTCACGACCAGAAAGAGGGAATCGCCTTAAAACTGGTCTTTGTCCATTCTCTCGGGAGAGAAATTCTGTTTTCGTACGGGGTTGCAAGACGTGTCTCGACAAATGGCTACTGTGAAACGACAGCTTCCTCTCCGCCCGTTGACTCGATGCTCTGTACCTGTAGTTGAGTCTGCGTACGTTGAGCCCTGACATTTGTAGTGGGCAGGGCGCGGCTGCTTCGCGGGCCTGCTTCAACCAATAATGTAACGCGATTTTATAAACCTCTCTATGGCAACACCTCGGTGTTGTCACAGTTCTGTAAACGATTACTTTTTTGCCTGCAGCCGTCACCGTCACAGTTGAATCCTGACGACAGTGCTGCGAACTGTCATAGAGCTTCTTATGCTGTCTCCACTACGGCGCTTAAGCCGTTGTTATCCTTTGCCAAATTGTGTCATAACTCTGACAGCAACACATGATCACAGATATTGTAACGCGCTCTTCAGATATACTGTCGATGGTATGAAGTACAGTACTTTCCACGCACTGTATAGTGCCTTGCGGCATACATATGTTGATATTTAAGTCTACATCCACATCAAACACACATAGTTGCTTGTATGTTTAAACAAAGTATATAAGTATCGTTACATAAGTAACGTGTGATGAATCAATAAATATATGCTATCTGTACGAGTAAGCTGGCTGTATGGCGCAAACTAAAGATCAATACATAAAACAGGGTGTAGAATAATAACAGCTACCAGTCACAACAGAAGGTGGCTTCATTTAAAAGTGTGACAGGTTTAGGGCGTGTGCCATCTTCAGGTAGTTTTTTGCACCCTTCAGGTGGCTTTTTAGGTTCAATTACATGTTTCAGTGCTCAACGTTGGAAATCGCTGTTTAAATAAAATACAAATAAAATGATGATGAATAAACAAATGCTAAGTGACATGTACCATGAAGAATTTTAGTATTTACATATAGCTGTGGTACTCTTGCCATTTCCACATTACATCAATCACAGTTTTTACAAAAATATCTCGATTTTTACACATTAACTGTGTATTACACACCACTTTAAATATTGGTACTTCCATGTTATGTTGGTACTTCCATGTTATGTCTTTTTTGCAGTATATGTTAATAACTTCTGAAGAACTAACTCTGACAACAACCAACGTGTCTGCATAGGAAAACAGAGGTTATGGTCAACGACTTCACATTTAAGAAGTTCAAAGATCTTACACACCAACGGAAGAATGCTCCTACCGGAGCACAAAAAATGTAAGTATGATCCTCTTTATTTAAAAGACAGACTGAAAAGTGGGGTAGCAGTTGCCTCATTTTACCTTCCTCAGCATCTTTCACAAAAATTTTGGCACGCGAACATATTTATGCTTTTTTTTTTTAACATGCAACTAACCTCAATCTCCCACACGCTCCCCAAACTGTAACTTGCACACACCCACTAATCCGTTGCTGTAAATCTTCACACCCATCCCCTCCCAGTTGCCCAATCTCACTCACTCTTTCAGGCCAACTCATTGTCATTATCTCTTTGTGTCTCTCTGATATTGACTCTTGTGTCACAGACAAAGCCCCCTTCGTTCTGTCCTACTCCCACAGTCTCCTTTCACTGTCACTGTCTCTCTCTTGCTGCTATCTCATTCCTTTCTTACTACTGCCGCTGTTTCTTCTCACTGTCACTATCTATCTCTTCCTCAATGTCACTATCATCTACTTTGTCTTTCATTATCACTACCTTTCACGTACTTCCACTTTCTCTCTCTTTATCCCCCCCTTCTCTCCCCTCAACCTCGGACAGGATTTTACGTGCAAAAAAAATTTGCATGTGCTTCCTTACTACAATATGAGGTTCTCAGAGAACAAGAGTAGACGGTTTACAGCATATTTCTCCGTGATATGTCACGATATAAACTACATTTTCGCCTCACACCGGATTTTAAGCGAGTATTTTACTTGTACAAGTTGAGTAAATTTGATCTTCTATACCTCGGAAACGGATTAAGATATGAAGAAAATTTTCAAGGTTGTTCGAGATCAGGATCTTAGGAATACGCCGTGAAAATTAAAGCCATTTTCTGCGCATAACACTCTCGGAATCCGTGGCTGGGTTTTGGTACCCAAATACCAAATTCTTAGGAGTTCCTCGATAACAGTTAAAGATTTTTGAAAAGGGGGAGTTGGTTCTTCTAGATAAATACGTAGACAAAAAACGTTAAAATCTGAGCAATCTGCTACGGTTACCTATTACCCAGATTTCGCCTCATAGCGGATTTTGAGTATACACGTACAGTAACTTTAAACCTGTATCTTGGAAACTGATGATGATACCACGAAAATTTTCAAGGTTGTTTCAGATCGGGATCTTCGGGATATATTACAAGAATTTCAGCCATTTGCTGTGCATAGCAGTCTTGGAATCCTTGGCCGGCTTTTGGTCCTCTGATGAGGGCTATTCTATTAAAAATGTTCTGTGTGTCTATCAGCAGCAGTGCGAATAACATCTAGACGATAGCTAAATTCGTCATAAGCTTTAAACACTGTATCTGCTTTTAAAGAAGTTATGGAGGCTGTTATTCTGTTCTCCACTTCTCCCATGACACGAGATAAAGAGCGGACGAACACACTTTTCTTCACACAAACCCACTAGAAAAAATCGCATGGTGTCATGTTTGGCGATCTTGGAGGCCAAGAATGTAGGGTAGAGTCTGTGATTCCAACGCCATCTGTTAGCTGCCTTCCTAACTGTTTCGAAACTTCTGTATAAAATTCTTACAGCTTTCACAATAAACATACAGTTTGTTGCACTTTTATATCGATCTTAAGTTTTCGATACATTTAATTCTGAAATCGGGGCCTCCTTCGACGAACAGCCTGTAAATTTCACTTCAGTTGGATGCAACATTGCATTTGGTGTGTATATCGCCACAATTTTACAGTGAATCTGTAAAATTTAGATGTTTTGCGCACAAGAATAGTACTATACCGCGTACTTCAAGTGCGGAGTACGTATCTAGTTACCGCGCCATTTCACTCCCATACTATGATGCATCTGTTATCCGTATCGCAGCAGAACTGTCTGTACGAAGCCCGGAACATGGGTTGTACACTCTTCTGCCCATGCGCCAATCTTGTTGCGCGACACTATTGGATGAGACGAAATGTGTCACCTACTTCTTTCTGAAGTCCCTATGTACCCGAACTGCAGCATACTGAGACAAATAATTCATTTGCAATTCCCTCACAGTCGACACAGTAACAGTTACTAAAGAAAAATATAGGAGAGGGAACAATAATGACGTGACACATTTTTCACTAGCAACACAACTTTTTTTAACAGACATTACTTAAATCGAGCCATTACGTTGTCATATCAATAGCAATCTTATCTCTGAAAAAGAGCCTTCCATTTGTGTTACTGATAACCCCAATGAAAAAGTGGTTATAATTTTGCTTTATAGATACAAGATGCAACCTTATTGCCGTTATGGATCCTCAAGTCGTGGAGTGTTTATGAGATGTGTAGGTAATTTCGTTTTCCACACTAGTTAGAGAAAAGAATCGTAACAAGAATTTTCTTTACGCAAGGTTCCACAGTCCCGATTAAATGTTCACGTGAAAGTACTTAAATTTCTTATTTTTTTATATGCCACTGTCCAGTTTTGACCTTCCGGTCATTCTCAATGAAACCTTAGGGTGAAGTACGGAGAAGTCACTTGAGGCAACTTGTCTATGGAATAAATTTTAAAGCTTCACAGAAGAGAAACTGCAACATCAGGTGAACATATTAGTCAAGTTGTTACATCTGTTCATCTGGTGTTGCAGTCTCTCCTCTAAATTCTTAGTTTTTCATGAATTAGCACAGTTTGATGGCTTCTCCTTACATCTGCAGCCGGCTGTGCTTCTACAGATGGTTTCACTTGAGAATGGCCTAATGTCCGAAGTGGACGGTCGCACAAACAAATAAAGAAATTTACAGCCCAGAGCGGATAATGTCTTCGTTCAAACATTGGTAACGATAATAATTTCCTTATTGAGAAAAGTTCGCAGCATAGGTTTTTTTTTTTTCTGAGACTGGTTTGATGCAGCCTTCCATGCTACTCTATCCTGTGCAAGCTTCTTCATCTCCCAGTACTTACTGCAACCTACATCCTTCTGAATCTGCTTAGTGTATTCATCTCTTGGTCTCCCTCTACGATTTTTACCCTCCACGCTGCCCTCCAATGCTAAATTTGTGATCCCTTGGTGCCTCAGAACATGCCCTACATACCGGTCCCTACTTCTTGTCAAGTTGTGCCACAAACTCCTCTTCTTCCCAATTCTATTCAATACCTCCTCATTAGTTATGTGATCTACCCATCTAATCTTCAGCATTCTTCTGTAGTACCACATTTCAAAAGCTTCTATTCTCTTCTTGTCCAAACTATTTATTGTCCATGTTTCACTTCCATACATGGCTACACTCCATACAAATACTTTCAGAAACGACTTCCTGACACTTAAATCTATACTCGATGTTAACAAATTCCTCTTCTTCAGAAACGCTTTTCTTGCATTGCCAGTCTACATTTTATATCCTCTCTACTTCGACCATCATCATCATCAGTTATTTTGCTCCCCAAATAGTAAAACTCCTTTACTGTCTCACTTCCTAATCTAATTCCCTCAGCATCAAACGACTTAATTCGACTGCATTCCATCATCCTCGTTTTGCTTTTGTTGATGTTCATCTTATATCTTCCTTTCAAGACACTGTCCGTTCCGTTCAATTGTTCTTCCAAGTCCTTTGCTGACTCTGACAGAATTACAATGTCATCGGCGAACCTCAACGTTTTTATTTCTTCTCCATGGACTTTAATACCTACTCCGAATTTTTCTTTTGTTTCCTTTACTGCTTGCTCAATATGCAGACTGAATAACATCTGTGACAGGCTACAACCCTGTCTCACTCCCTTCCCAACCGCTGCTTCCCTTTCATGCCCCTCGACTCTTATAAGTGCCATCTGGTTTCTGTACAAATTGTAAATAGGCTTTCGCTCCCTGTATTTTACCCCAGCCACCTTTAGAATTTGAAAGAGAGTATTCCAGTCAACATTGTCAAAAGCTTTCTCTAAGTCTACAAATGCTAGAAACGTAGGTTTGCCTTTCCTTAATCTATTTTCTAAGATAAGTTGTAGGGTCAGTATTGCCTCACGTGTTCCAACATTTCTGCGGAATCCAAACTGATCTTCGCCGAGGTCGGCTTCTACCAGTTTTTCCATTCGTCTGTAAAGAATTCGCGTTAGAAATTTGTAGCTGTGACTTATTAAACTGATAGTTCGGTAATTTTCACATCTGTCAACACCTGCTTTCTTTGGGATTGGAATTATTATATTCTTCTTGAAGTCTGAGGGTATTTCGCCTGTCTCATACATCTTGCTCACCAGATGGTAGAGTTTTGTCAGGACTGGCTCTCCCAAGGCCGTCAGTAGTTCCAATGGAATGTTGTCTACTCCCGGGGCCTTGTTTCGACTCAGGTCTTTCAGCGCTCTGTCAAACTCTTCACGCAGTATCGTATCTCCCATTTCATCTTCATCTACATCCTCTTCCATTTGCATAATATTGTCCTAAAGTATATTGCCCTTTTATAGACTCTCTATACACTCCTTCCACCTTTCTGCTTTCCCTTCTTTGCTTAGAACTGGGTTTCCACCTGAGCTCTTGATATTCATACAAGTGGCTCTCTTTTCTCCAAAGGTCTCTTTAATTTTCCTGTAGGCTGTATCTATCTTACCCCTAGTGAGATAAGCCTCTACATCCTTACATTTGTCCTCTAGACATCCCTGCTTAGCCATTTTGCACTTCCTGTCGATCTCACTTTTGAGACGTTTGTATTCCTTTTTACCTGCTTCATTTACTGCATTTTTATATTTTCTCCTTTCATCAATTAAATTCAATATTTCTTCTGTTACCCAAGGATTTCTACTAGCCCTCGTCTTTTTACCTACTTGATCCTCTGCTGCCTTCACTACTTCATCCCTCAGAGCTACCCATTCTTCTTCTACTGTATTTCTTTCCCCCCATTCCTGTCAATTGTTCCCTTATGTTCTTCCTGAAATTCTGTACAACCTCTGGTTCTTTCAGTTTATCCAGGTCCCATCTCCTTAAATTCCCAACTTTTTGCAGTTTCTTCAGTTTTAATCTACAGTTCATAACCAATAGGTTGTGGCCAGTCCACATCTGCCCCTGGAAATGTCTTACAATTTAAAACCTGGTTCCTAAATCTCTGTCTTACCATTATATAATCTATCTGAAACCTTTTAGTATCTCCAGGATTCTTCCAAGTATACAACTAACCACATAATTTTTGAGGCAGCAAAAACTAGTCCCCATAAATAAATTCCATCTAAGAAGGCTTTTTAAACATCTTTCTTTGTTCAAAAATACAGGGTTTTGATGTTAAGAAATCTCTTCCAGAGATAATAATTGTGTAATATGTTTGTTTGCATGGTCATCTTCCGCAGCACCTGTTATAATCAATTACTATTGGTTTTTTCCGTCTTGAGTTTACTGAAACCAATTAAAGAGCATTTTTTACACCACATGTGATCCCTTTTATGTACAAAAAAACTTCTGTGTTCATTCTGAAAATATGGATACTTAATAAGTTTGAAAATTTTGAATTTATAGATTAGAAGCAGCATTCATTTATAAAGCTGGCATGCAATTCACTCAAGGTGTTTCTGGCTGTTGGTTACATATTCTACAAACCACTGCCTTTTCCTTCGTTGTTGGTGGCGGTCGAGATCGAATTAAACTTGTGGCACATTCACTCTTGACGATTTGTCGCCATTTACAGAACATCTTTTTCTTACGCTGCATTGGTGTTATTTCCAATTCAGCTCTATTTCTAAAACTTTTCACCCCTCCTACACTCTCTGCTGAAAGACATCTTCACTTGTTACAACACTCACTCACACCGATACTTATATCCACGCACCCACCAACGCACGTTTTTTTCTCGCTGCCCCCCCCCCCCCCCCCCAACCTAAACACACACACACACACACACACACACACACACACACACACACACACACTACATATATAACAGCTAAACGCCTTCTGCGTAGAATACTCTTCTTTTAATTACAGTAAACTCAAGACGGAAAACCAAACAATAATTGATGGTATTTGTATCCAGTTTCTTAAAATTAACGAAGTCTAATGGTGGAAAGAATCATATCTACGAACTGTTTTTGGTTCGAAACGTTGAGGACAAAAACTGCTGCTCGGCACAGGTAGGGGTTGGGTTGATTTGGGGGAAGAGGATAGCTAGACGCGGGATTGAACCGTCGTCCTCCCGAATGCGAGTCCAGTGTGCTAACCACTGCGCCACCTCGCTCGGCCACAGGTAAGAGAGGATGACGATATCGTTGTGCTTGTCACAACAACGCTTCAAATTGATTAGATTTGTAGTAACTGACCCCCTTTTTAATTTGATGTTATTTAGGACGATAGCTGTGAACTCTGTAATGATTTACTTCTGGATGAGAGTCAGCGTGTTCCCTTTATTTCGAACAACTAGGTCATGAAGAATTTTCATACTGGCAGATATTTCTGCAATTCAGTCAACAATGTGGGTCCCTACCCTCACGCATATATTTTGTGTTCTATATAACATGATGCACGCCCTTTATCTTAACGGAGGTACTTGGATAGTGCCCGTCGGGTTCCTCTGCCGATAACGAAATAAAAGTCTGACTTCTTTACATGTAAACAAATCCGGAGCCTAAATTATTCGCTGCAGATTAATATCACACTAACAGCATTGGAATCCTAGGTGTAATAAATGGATTCTTTTTTAGTTGATACTGTATCTAATCATACATCGCCAGGGCATTTTTTTCATTTTTTTTTCATTTTGCAATCTAACTTCACCTACATCAGTCACGAAACCTGTTGTGATTAATACAATGGTTCCCTCAACTCTCTGCATTTCACTGTTGTTAATGAATCAACATTTAATAGTAAACGTAATAGGTTACGGATTGTCATTTTATTTCCTCGAAACTACACACAAGTTGTGGACAATAATACGGAAACATCTCAAACACAAGACATTACCATGCCTAATATGGTATGGTGTAGGAAACCGCACCGTTGGCGCATTAAACAATTTACAGTCGTCTTGAAATACGTCAATATATATATATATCCTGTATGGTTTTCACGGGAATCTTCTTATACAACTCTCCCAGCAAAATTGTGACAAGTTCAGGTAACAATGATGGAGGTCGGTAGCGATCATGCGCCCTTCTTTCCAAAGCATACCACAATGGCTCATTAATATTGAGATCTGGTGACTGTGGTGCCAGCGGAGATGCGAACATTCATCCTTGTGCCCACAAAACCAATCCTGCACTACATGAGCTGTTCGAACAGGGTCCGTGTCGTCTTGGAACACATCACCACAGTGTAACAAACACTGTACCACGGGACGGGCTGGATCAGCGAAAAGGATCATATAATCTTTGGCGACTTTCCAGAGTGATCATGGGGCCCATGGAATAACCGTGATATGGCTGCCCAAATCATCACCAAACCTCCGGTATGTTTCACTGTTCGGACGTAAACTTGGCCAAAAGTCGGAAACAATGTGAAGCAAGACTCATCCACCGAGCGAGGTGGCGCAGTGGTTAGACATTGGACTCGCATTCGCGAGGACGACGGTTCAATCCCGCGTCCGGCCATCCTGATTTAGGTTTTCCGTGATTTCCCTAAATCACTCCAGGCAAATGCCGGGATGGTTCCTCTGAAAGGGCACGGCCGACTTCCTTCCCCATCCTTCCCTAATCCGATGAGACCGATGACCTCGCTGTCTGGTCTCCTTCCCCAAAAACAACCCAACCCCAGACTCATCCGACCAAGTGATTTTCTTCCATAGTCCAGGTTTTTATGTCTTCGGTACTACGTGTTCCTGTTATGCACATTCGCATCACTGATTAGCTGTTCAGGAATTCCAGCTTGCCCCGCAATTCCCTGCTTTTGGAGCTGCCGTCGTGTAGTTTTGGTGCTGATAGGGTTCGTGAGTGCGACATTTAGATCTGGACTGACTTTTGCTGCTATCGTCCTCTTATTTTTCGTCACAATCCTATTCAATGATCGTCCGTCACTGTCAGTGAATACTTAATCTCGGCCGGCTGCTGTGGCCGAGCGGTTCTAGGCGCAGGTTCGAATCCTGTCTCGGGCATGGATGTGTGTGATGTTCTTAGGTTAGTTAGGTTTAAGTAGAGGAGGATAAAAGATGAACATCAATAAAAGCAAAACGAGGATAATGGAATGTAGTCGCATTAAATTGGGTGATGCTGCGGGAATTAGATAAGGAAATGAGACGCTTAAAGTAGTAAATGAGTTTTGCTATTTGGGGAGCAAAATGACTGATGATGGTCGAAATTGAGAGGATATAAAATGTAGACTGACAATGGCAAGGAAAGCGTTTCTGAAGAAGAGGAATTTGTTAACATCCAGTATTGATTTAAATGTCAGGAAGTCGTTTCTGAAAGTATTTGTATGGAGTGTAGCCATGTATGGAAGTGAAACATGGACGATAAATAGTTTAGACAAGAAGAGAATAGAAGCTTTCGAAATGTGGTGCTACAGAAGAATGCTGAAGATTAGATGGGTAGATCACATAACTAATGAGGAAGTATTGAATAGAATTGGAGAGAAGAGAAATTTGTGGCACAACTTGACAAGAAGAAGGGATCGGTTGGTAGGGCATGTTCTGAGGCATCAAGGAATCACCAATTTAGTATTGGAGGTCAGCGTGGAGGGGAAAAATCGTAGAGGGGGACCAAGAGATGAATACATTAAACAGATTCAGAAGGATGTAGATTGCAGTAGGTACTGGGAGATGAAGAAGCTTGCACAGGATAGAGTAGCATGGAGAGCTGCATCAAACCAGTCTCTGGACTGAAGACCACAAGAAAAACAACAACAACAACAACAACAACAACATGTCTAGGGGGCTGATGACCTCAGATGTTAAGTCCCACAATGCTTAGAGCCATTTGAACCATTTTTGAACTTAATTTCGTCCGCGTTGTGATTTAGCGGATGATGTTTTTTCCGCTTTTCCTGTATGCGGTATAAATCTTCGATATAGTGTCTCTTAAGCGAACACTTTGGTTACCTTGGTTACAGAAGCACTCACCATAGGAGAACCAACTGCCCAAGTTCTAATTTACTTAGCTGCGACATAACGCATTCGCAACACAGGACACTGTTCTCACCACGACTGAGACTTGCAACGTTCAAAATGGTTCAAATGGCTCTAAGCACTATGGGACTCAACTTCTGAGGTCATTAGTCCCCTAGAACTTAGAACTAGTTAAACCTAAGGACATCACAAACATCCATGCCCGAGGCAGGATTCGAACCTGCGACCGTAGCGGTCCTGCGGTTCTAGACTGCGGCGCCTTTAACCGCACGGCCACTTCGGCCGACACTTGCAACGTATTGAGGACATTGCACAGATGCCGTTCGCGGTCATCAAATACAACAGCGGGTTGCATCTGCTTTTATATTGCAGTATGCACTTTTCGCGGTGTTTTTGTACTTCTGTTCAACTCCTTGAAGTGGATACATAAGCACAGACCAACGTGTGAAACAAACTGTTACTAGTACGTCATTAAATCGAAATGTGTGCCTCGCGTTTTGTGTTTCAAATGCTAGCAGCATACTGCACCTTCGAAATTCGCGATCCATGTCACTGGCAGGTGAACGCCTGCCTTGTGCTGTCAAATGTACCACACGGCGAGCTTAAATGTATGTCTTCTGTTTCAAAAAAGTCGCCACCGTTAACTTAGCTGTAAATGAACCACCGAAAGCGATCATGGACATAATTAACAGACATGTACTAGGCAAGATGGCGCTTTTAATGAAACACAGAAGCACAGTCCTATTTGTAACACATCATTTGCCATGTGCGTTTTTTGGAGGACAGGATACAGAACTTGTAGTGTATTTTCTGAGCGTGTCATAGTCAAATTTTGATCTCCTGGAAACATACTTTTATGTGCGCAAGAGCTTTTCCTTCATTTTTATTGTTAGCAGCACTTGGACTATATCACCATTACACTATGTAACTGGAACATGCAGGAAAAAAAAATCACGAAGGGTTAGCTCAAGCGTCTCTTATACTTTCCACGATAACGCCAATTTATACTACAACGTGCTTGATTTAGCTTTGTCAATGACTATTTGTATTTCCGGCTGCGTTCACCTTCTTTCTGTTGTCTACCATTTGTTTTTCTTTTCACTCAACAATCTTCCATCTTCGTATCTCTTATGTTAATCATGTAAAACGACAGCTATTTCACTATCAAGATGAATATCTGTTTTCATGCCATTTCCGGTTCTCTTGTTTACTGTTTACGT
Source organism: Schistocerca americana (assembly GCF_021461395.2). Classification (NCBI taxonomy): domain Eukaryota; kingdom Metazoa; phylum Arthropoda; class Insecta; order Orthoptera; family Acrididae; genus Schistocerca; species Schistocerca americana. The sequence continues at coordinate 901,935,565 of NC_060120.1, read as the reverse complement.
TTTGAATGGGCGGACGAAATCGTCGCCTTCTCACGCAAGGCCTTCGCCCAACTGATATTGTTGTTACCCTTTATTTCACTTATGTAAACACGTGGTTTCTCTGCACAACGGTACACTGCATCCATGAATTCTACAAGTGGAGTTACGAGTTTTTCAATTTTTCACGATTCTATGTACGGCAAGATTTCCTAGAATGTGCCCGCATTGGCGGCTGACTAAACCACACGCTGACAACGAAATAACGCTGTTCTAACTGGAGTTAGTTACAATGCTGACAAAAAGATATAAAGGGAAAACAGTTTACCGTTTGTTGATAATTTTTACTTTTGGATCGTCTAATTACCACTGAACGAAACACAATTTTTGTACAATACCCGTTTCGACTTTTTTCTTTGCAAGGCATCTTCAGTGGTCTGCAATATATCCATATTTTTTATTATATTATTTACTTTACATTTGGGACGAAGTATATATAGTAATAAACAATTCTGGCAGTTTGTTTTTCTTTGATGTAGTAATAATACAATACAAAAGCAAACTGCCAGAAGTCTATAACCTATATACACACCGCCCCAAATGTAAACTAAATAGTACAAACAAAAATACGTACGTATTCTAGGCCACTGAAGATGCTTTGCAAAGAATAGAGGCGCAACGCGTACGGCTCAAAAATTGTTTCACTCAGTTGTAATTAGACGATCCAAAAGAAAAAATTATCAACATACAGTAATATTATACGTCAGTGGGGACGACAGGACAACAAGAGCTGAAGATAGAAAAAGAGTTTGTTCATAGACCGTATTACAATGAAAGTGATACATGACGGTTTTACATATACTACAGTCAAGTCTTCGCAAACGTAGTAATAGTAATTTCATAAGTGGAGTGTTTCCACCGCACATGAAATTCGGAAAAACGAAAGTTGTGAATGTTAAGCGCGTGCAAACGTTATCGGTTTAAGGCGAACTGAAATCATGTATCCCATCTGTGGAACGTAAGTCTTGAGTGTAAATAAGTGCACCGAAAACTAATTAAACTTTATGGAGCATATCTGTGTAACACAGATGGTACGAATATTGTTTGTGGCAGTCAGCTGTTGGCTTATGATGATAATCTACGTTGCAACCCAACTCGCAACGTAATAAATGAAACAGCACTTTTATAGAAGCATTCTTTTAGTTTGCAACTACCACCGTTCTGACTCATTTCATCGCTCTTAACTGCTATTTTTTCCCATTTATTTGCTATCTCAGATTTCTTCGGCATGACTCACGACGTGTTGGTGGTACGGCGTGTAATCACAAATCTGTTCCCTAGATAGCACGCAAATGTAAAGAACAATATTCTGCTCGGCGTCATTTTGAGTTTTGACTTTTTTTTTTCACTTCAATCTAGAAGGCGTGATGATCACCCGTTGGACACTCTTCCAAAACGGCAAACTTTTCCTACAGATAAGCTTTTAGATTGTGAAATCTATCGATAACGTGCGCAGACAGTCAACATCTGGCTCTACAATGTGCTCCACTGTGTGCTTGACAAACCAAGTTCTACGACTTTTAAGTAAAGGTGTTGATGGCTACTGGTAGCACTGCTTATCACACACACACACACACACACACACACACACACACACACACACACCTTGTGGCCGTGGCCGCTTGGCGGCGCCGTCATATACTTCAGGGCTCGAGGGTCTGCCTTCCTGGAAGACAGAGTGGGAGCAGAGCTGGCGGGCGCGGAGAACGAAGTGGCGGACCGCACAGCTTCATCGACGCCCATGGCTTCTGGTCGCGTTGCGCGGCACGGCTGCTGGTTCGCTGAACGAGGGCTAGGCCCGACTGGGTGACGCACTCTCCTCCCGCTGCGGCGCTCTGCTTATCTTATCTGTCGCTCCCATCCGCAAATCGAGAAGCCACAGCTTTGAACGGCACGCTCCATATCGCTCTGCGCAATACCCTCTATATTTCTTTTGTACAGAGCGTTCTCCTGATTGAAAAACAGCTCACAAAAAGGCGAAACTATGACAATGAATGAATTAATAGTTAACTGAAGAGGGACTGTACGTACGAAGTGCTCGTCATGATGCACGTAATGTAACATGGCAAAAAGAGAGCCCAGACCACTGGAGACAGTTGCACAGGTTACCCCGAGTTGTCAACACTACATGTCGCAGTAATCAACATAAATCCACCTGATGATGGAGTTTTAAACTTAAGCAGTCTAAGCAGGCAAAGATTTAAGTCAACCAGAAAATCACCGGTCCATCAGCCTTTTACTACCGTGGCCAAAGTCTTCGAAGGGGTGTTACTGCAGCGTCTGCAATTCCTTCTCACCACTCATGATGTCATATGTAGCTGAGTGGTCAGCGTGACAGACTGTCAATCCTAAGGGCCCGGGTTCGATTCCCGGCTGGGTCGGAAATTTTCTCCGCTCAGGGACTGGGTGTTGTGTTGTCCTAATCATCATCATTTCATCCCCATCGACGCGCAGGTCGCCGAAGTGGCGTCAAACCGAAAGACCTGCACCAGGCGAACGGTCTACCCGACGGGAGGCCCTAGCCACACGACATTTCCATTTACCAGTTTGTCTTCCATCTGTCCCTCTCTTCCGAGCTTCAACTGCTGCTGTTCTCAGAAAACATCGCCTACAACCTCAACCGTGCCAACAATACAGCATAGGTGTATAGTATATGTGGTATCGATAGCTACGATGCCAGAGTGTAGGTAAAAGTTCTTAGGTTGGCACTACGACACCGACGACAGCGCCCTCTAGCCGGTGCTGTGCAGCTCTACGAGCGCCGCTCCAGATTCAGCCCATTTGTTCGCGAGCTGACGACCAACCAACATTGTTTCCTCCCTGTGGGGAGGGGGGGGAGGCGGCGAGCCACTACAGATTTGGCATGTGCTAGCTTTGATACATCCGGCTTCGCTCCTACGTGCTCATCTTTAACAAACGTTACGTGTATGTCATTGACTAATATTCTTTATTAGATGTACCTTCATGTTAAAATCAGTACCGAGATTGTTCAAACAAATTTCGGGCTTGCAGCCGGTCGCAGTCTGCGACGGCTCACCTGAAGATGACTGGCAGGTGTCCAGTTGAAATATCGTGCGAAGTATTGAACGACGACCAGCTGCAGTCTGCGACGGCTCACCTGAAGATGACTGGCAGATGCCCAGTTGAAATATCGTGCGAAGTATTGAACGACGACCGGCTGCAAGCCCGAAATTTGTTTGAACAGTCAATCCGCCGGGGAAATTTTAAAATTCACAGTACCGAGATTGTTACCTCACCTGCTCCTACTCGCGTCCTACTTTCGGCCTACCCTTCAGTTTTCAGGAGCAGACCCACGCGCCGCCTTCCAGGCGGGATACAAAAGTATATATACATCTCCACGTTTTCCCTGACTACCCAGTCACAGTTATCTCCAGCTTCCTAATGGACCGTCGCTTTTTTGCCAAGACTGAGAGGGCAGCGATCTACCATCAAGGCTTTGCAGCAACGAATTCCGTAAGGCTCAGCGCTGTCCTCCACAGTCTTTACAATTTATGTCAACGATGTACCGGTGCTCTCCAAGCTGGTGCTTGCGCAATTCGCTCACGATACAGCCCTGCTCACAAGTAATCGACGAGTTACCACCGTCAACAGAATGCAGCACCATCTCAACCTCCTGGCAAACTGGACGGCCAACCACTTCATTCAACTCTATGTCGAACAAGCGTGGACCATAATGTTTACACGTCGCAGACCTCACCTTAGGGACAGTCTAGTGTTGAGCGGAACAGAAACCACCTGGACAAACCGCGTCAAGTATCTCGGTGTGCATTTCGACAGCAAGTTCCTCTTCAAACTCCACCTGACTGAGAGGAGAAAGAAAATCCCTAGACTGATCCACCAAATCTTTCCACTCTTGGCCAGCAAGCATATTAAAGTCTGTACAAAACTCCGCCTCTACAAAGGCATGTTCTTCCGACCATATTGGATGGGTGCTCCGCCTAGGGGACGGCGTGTGTATCCAACATCAAACAAGTTCAGGTTTTACAAAAATCGATATCGTCGGCTCATCGTTTGGGTACCCAGGTGGGGCAGGGTCCGTGACTAATAACAGGGACCCGACGTGCCGACTGTCCAATAACTTATCATCTCTCACACACGCAAACTTTTGGTCGAAGTGGATGCACTGAGGTCTTCGACAAGACATTTGGGCTACACAGGGGCAGTCGCCCCTTCACAATTGCACCGTATCTGGGTATCTCGAGTCATCCCCTAGGCGCCACGATAAAAGATTGAAGAAAGTCAAATGAAATCAATCCACACCTCACATTGCTTCGACTCCACCCCAGAAGAGCTCACGAACCCCTACGAGCCCACAGCCCTTATTATTCTTAAATAAAGAGTGATTGCCAATTTACCTGTCAGTCAGGAAGTCCAGCCATCAAGGCCATAGCACTTCAGCACATAACACACGCCCCCCCCCCCCAAAAGTTTAAATCTCTAAAATGTGTAGTGAACATAAAATAACTTGTGACCAGGTACAGTAAACTCGTTGTTTCACTCTTCACTCTATATCAATAACGGTCAAGGAAAAGCCTAACCTGAAACATTCGCCTTTAAATTTTACAAGACAAAAAACACAATTAAAATGTACGTTTTGCTCAAGTGCCGCCATTGCGCTGAAATTCGTGATGTTTTGGAATGCGTAAGCCTGAAAGGAAACCGATGAAATAAATGGAAATACTAGTCTGAATAAGGGAGGTAAGTTTGCAGCGCGCGACATACCTATTCTATTTCTTAAAAATGTGCTTCCAAATGTTGCATGTGGCACGAACTTGCAAAGCCCGAAGGTCTGAGTAGTCAGAGAACGTGTAAGGTAAACTCAGAGACAGCACAGCCACAACGTATAAAGAGTGAACAAAGATACAGCATTATGAAGGCAAAATAATGTGAAACACTTGTAAAAACACGGGCTTTTTCTCTACGTACTAATAATATTTCTGTCACTGTTACGGCACTACAAAGCCGTCTCTCTTCAACCAAAGCGATATTCTGAACGCAGATCGCCAAGAGAACGACCATCAAAAGTGACTGACTAAGCCTTGTAGGCGATTGACGATACGATCAGAAAAACACACTCAACATTATGACGATTTCTATGTTTAGCTTCCAGAAATTTCATAGTAATACAACTAACATATTTGCAATTACATGTGGCATATTTCTGCGTCGTAGACGTACAGAAACTCATCTCACACTACCATTTTCATCAATAGTAAGATTAGGGCTAAAGGCGCGTCAAGTACGAAGCCACGGCGGATCACAAAGCGCAGAACGAACGAGAACAGAGAGATAATCAGACGTGTCCTTTTTCAAAAGGACCGCTCCAGCATTCGTCTTACCGTATTTTTCGGACTATAATACACTACGGACTATAGGACACACCTTAATTAGTAAGCTTTTTTTAAATGACATTTTTACCATTTTTATTATTAGACTGCAAAGCAAGACTAAGAAAAAATTCTTCGTTTATGAAACTGAACTGACCTTTAAAATCTCTAGAAATCGTCGTCTGAAGTTTTTTCTTCCTCCTCCTTTCTTCCACTTTCTCTTCCTCATCATCGTTGTCCTCTTGATGTATAAGATGGTCTTCACTGCCATCGAGAGCGTTATTCATGCCTCATTTCTTGAAAGATTTAACAATAGTGTCTTCACTCACTCTAGACCACGACTGTTTTATCCATTGACCCACTAGTTTGATTGGAAGCCGTTTTAAGGCTCCTTTCGGCGTGAATTAATGTTGGGTTTCATCCACCATCCATTCTTCCATACCTCTCTCCTACACACTTTAAACGGTCTATTTATCGAGACATCGAGAGGTTGCAATTGTGAAGTAAGTCCTCCCGAAATAACAGCAACCTCTGTATTTTCCTGTCTCAATTTATCTTCCACAGAATTTTTCAAATAACTTCTAAACTGATCTAGCACAAGAAGAGAACTCTTCCTCAATAAAACACCTTTCCTTCTCTCCCACAAACTGGTAATTCATAATTTCATACCAGCCTCGTCCATTCCATCCTCGTCATATACGCGAACACCACCACCTGGCGGTGTTTCAGAAGGTTTTGGCATTGTTCTGTGCTTGAAAATGATCATTGAATTTAGTAGCTTCAGCACAACACGAAAGCACAACAGTGTTATGCATTTTTTCAGGTCCATTTGTTTTTATAGTTACAGTTCTAGCACCTTTCATGGCAGCAATTCTGTTACTCGACACATCAAATGTCAGAGGATTTTCGTCTTTATTCGCTATTTGGGTTAGTTCCACACTGGTTTTCTTTCGATGTTGAATAATAAAGCGATGAAAAGATAATATTTTCTCTTCGTACTCGTGCGGCTTTTTCTGAGATATTTTCGTTTTGGTTCGCACGCTAAGTCCATGACGCTTCATAAATCTGTAGCACCAACCAACTTTACGTCTGTTAAGTTCCACTGGAGCACTAGCTTGCAATGTCCTTGAATCTATTTCAATGTCGTCTTCTAGTACTGGCCACTTTGCATTCAGTATTCTATTTGCACATTGGTTTACCTCAGATTTTTTTTGAAGTCCTTTACCAGGCCGCCAATCTCGAATTTTTTTTTTCTGCTGGTGGAGGGCCGAAATGCCGCTCAACTGCTCTGTTTCCATGATATTACTTCAATTTATAACCCGCAGCATATGAATACCTTTTATTTTTTGCATTACAAATATAGCTAATAACAAACATATTGTACTGTTACCGATAACACAAATCACTTTCAGTTCAAGCTAACTGGCACCGTAGACTGCAATGGCGCATCATAGGCTAGACAGTGTTCTCGGTTTGCGATGGCGGGGAGGAAGCGAGACAGTCAGCAAGCTTGTGGATCCCCGCAACTCATGTTCGTCGCCTCGGTGCACTGCTGCTGCCAGCTGAATCTCATGTTGCCAGATAGAGATAGGTTTCCCGCGGCGTCGAATTTATGGCCATTTTTAGGACTGGTGGGAATTTTAAATCGAACACAGGACGTTTTTATACAGGGCTATTACAAATGATTGAAGCGATTTCATAAATTCACTGTAGCTCCATTCATTGACATATGGTCACGACACACTACAGATACGTAGAAAAACTCATAAGTTTTGTTCGGCTGAAGCCGCACTTCAGGTTTCTGCCGCCAGAGCGCTCGAGAGAGCAGTGAGACAAAAAGGCGACAGGAGCCGAGAAAGCGTATGTCGTGCTTGAAATGCACTCACATCAGTCAGTCATAACAGTGCAACGATACTTCAGGACGAAGTTCAACAAAGATCCACCAACTGCTAACTCCATTCGGCGATGGTATGCGCAGTTTAAAGCTTCTGGATGCCTCTGTAAGGGGAAATCAACGGGTCGGCCTGCAGTGAGCGAGGAAACGGTTGAACGCGTGCGGGCAAGTTTCACGCGTAGCCCGCGGAAGTCGACGAATAAAGCAAGCAGGGAGCTAAAGTACCTCAGCCGACGGTTTGGAAAATCTTACGGAAAAGGCTAAAGCAGAAACCTTAGCGTTTACAATTGCTACAAGCCCTGACACCCGATGACAAAGTCAAACGCTTTGAATTTTCGGCGCGGTTGCAACAGCTCATGGAAGAGGATGCGTTCAGTGCGAAACTTGTTTTCAGTGATGAAGCACCATTTTTTCTTAATGGTGAAGTGAACAGACACAATGTGCGAATCTGGGCGGTAGAGAATCCTCACGCATTCGTGCAGCAAATTCGCAATTCACCAAAAGTTAACGTGTTTTGTGCAATCTCACGGTTTAAAGTTTACGGCCCCTTCTTCTTCTGCGAAAAAAACGTTACAGGACACGTATATCTGGACATGCTGGAAAATTGGTTCATGCCACAACTGGAGACCGACAGCGCCGACTTCATCTTTCAACAGGATGGTGCTCCACCGCACTTCCATCATGATGTTCGGCATTTCTTAAACAGGAGATTGGAAAACCGATGGATCGGTCGTGGTGGAGATCATGATCAGCAATTCATGTCATGGCCTCCACGCTCTCCCGACTTAACCCCATGCGATTTCTTTCTGTGGGGTTATGTGAAAGATTCAGTGTTTAAACCTCCTCTACCAAGAAACGTGCCAGAACTACGAGCTCGCATCAACGATGCTTTCGAACTCATTGATGGGGACATGCTGCGCCGAGTGTGGGAGGAACTTGATTATCGGCTTGATGTCTGCCGAATCACTAAAGGGGCACATATCGAACATTAGTGAATGCCTAAAAAAACTTTTTGAGTTTTTGCATGTGTGTGCAAAGCATTGTGAAAATATCTCAAATAATAAAGTTATTGTAGAGCTGTGAAATCGCTTCAATCATTTGTAATAACCCTGTATTAATTTCGAGTATAAGGCGCACCTGAATTTTGGAGGCTATTATTCGAAGAAAAAAGTGTGTCTTATGGTCCGTAAAATACGACTATCAATTGATGCATACCCATGGAAAACCCAGATCTAGATGTCCGGGACGGTACTGGAGACCAGGTCGTCCAGAATGTATGTTCTGTTCCATGACCAGTGTGTCACCTCGCTTGGTTGGTTGGTTGGTTGTTTGGGGAAGGAGACCAGACAGCGTGGCCATCGGTCTCATCGGATTAGGGAAGGATGGGGAAGGAAGTCGGCCGTGCCCTTTCAGAGGAACCATCCCGGCATTTGCCTGGAGTGATTTAGGGAAATCACGGAAAACCTAAATCAGGATGGCCGGACGCGGGATTGAACCGTCGTCCTCCCGAATGCGAGTCCAGTGTCTAACCACTGCGCCACCTCGCTCGGTACCTCGCTTGGTTAACAATACACGCAGAGATGTGTTTTACGCCGCGCTGGAAATATTTTCTCAATAACATAGCATATACAGGCAACTGGTTGGCCGATTGTCCTCTTTGTGACACAGCGGCAGATTTCTCACATGCTACAGCGCTTAGTACCGTTAAAATTATGCTGGTCTAACTGTGAATTAAAAAACACCACACAGGGTTTATACATCAACAACGATAAGGGGAGAATAATATACAACCTCAATGCGGTGCTTGTTTGCGCACCCTGTAATGTATCGGGTCTAGCCAGCTGCCTGAATGCCATTGTCTTCTGAGAGTATTCCGATTCGCAGATGTACATTCATAGTAGTAACATTTACTAATTCTACATGTACATCTACTTCTACACTCCGCAAGCGGTCTTTTGGTGTGTGGCGGAGGGTAGTTTGTGTACCAGTGTCACTTCCTCATTTTCCCGTTCGAGTACCGTATGATTCGTGGGTAGAACGGTTGCTGATAAGCCTCTGTGTGGGTTCGAATCTCTTTCTTCGAGGTCATTTTGTGAGATATACACAGGAGGAAGCAATATATTCGTTGACTCTACTAGGAACGTACGCTCTGCAGCGTCTGTAACTAGAGTTGGCTGAGCATCTGCATCACGCTATCGCGCTTACTAAATGAACCTATGACGAAACGTGCTACTCTTCTTTGGATCTTATTTATTTCCTCTATCAATCCTATCCGGTACGCAGCCAAGTCTGACAAGCAATACTCAAGTAGCGGTCGAACGAGTGTTTTATAAGGTACTTACTTTGTTGATGGACTGCATTTTCTGAGGATTCTTCCTATGAATCTCAGTCTTACCAATGATTAACAGAAACACTGATAAATTTGAGGACCTAAAGCACATCGTCGTTGATTTTGAGAGTGTAACAAGTATGCACGCACCTGACATCCTCGATTCGTAAGGTGATTCAGTTTCATCTATGCTGCAGGACCACACTGCACACATGAACAGTCACGAAAAGCTGTCTCACCAATTTCTCCGATATTCACCTCTACTTGGGCCCAAAGGACAAAGCATACGTCTATTGCTCTGCATTGCTCACTTGTTATCTAGGGTTGCCCACATAATTTCGTAACTACATGATGTAAGCAGTAGCAGCACTTCGTAACCGGGTGTGTATTGGCAGTTTTATCTGATCATCAAGCCACAGAATGTGCCTAATGAAAATAACGAGAAAGGCGAAGTATTGTAACAGATCATAATTATGTGTGCGGTACATTTAACATCTCTTCTTTACTTTGTGATTCTAGTTATCCATTAATTACAAACTTTGCCGCGCGGATTGGTCGCGCGGTTCGAGGCGCCATGTCACGGATTGGGCGGCCTCTCCCGCTGGAGGCTCGAGTCCTCCCTCAGGCGTGTGTGTGTGTGTGTGTGTGTGTGTGTGTGTGTGAGTGTTGTTCTTAGCATAAGTTAGTTTAAGTAGTGTGCAAGTCTAGAGACCGATGACCTCAGCAGTTTGGTCCCTTAGGAATTCACACACATTTGAATATTTCTGAACTAACTTTGTATCTTTCAAAAAACACTTCTTTCGCTAACCTATATATGAAAATTTTGTGAAAAACATTAATAATTAATATGATCCTTAACATTAATTAAAATTTCATAACATAGAGTAGGTACATAAATTTTCCGCGGGAAATACATGATGTTGATACTTGGTAAAAAAACAAGTCAGCCCTAAGAGACTGGCGATTTGTCAACAAATTTGATTTTCAAGGACACTTTTCTCAAAACTTTACGCCTGTGATTTGGGCCCTTATGGTTCTCAATGCCTC